>NC_045154.1:31469760-31479760 GCF_900700415.2 Clupea harengus
CAGTGTGCTTCCTGTTATACTCAAACACTAGACAATATGAGAGAAAATACATCACAAGAACATCTCTGATTCACTGACTGGAATTGACCAAACGAGAAAGACACTAGAGAGTAAGGAAGAGAGACAGTTAGGGAGTATATGTCTGTCTGTGAGTGAGTGACCAGTTTAGTCACCGTCCCATGGAATAGAAAGACTGAGAGACAGCAGCAATAACTATGTGACTGTTTGGGAACACAAAGTAATGTGCGCCTGAGAGAATGAGGCCAGTCAGAACTGAATTAACATGCAATCTCTTAAAGGGACTGAGCCCACCTGGCACAAAAGGGAATGAAAGAGATAAACGCTCAAGCGGCCACTCAAAGCAAGGAAGTGAGGAAGCAACTGTCTGCTGCTAAAAGAACGGCACAATGGACAAGGTTCACTAAAGCAAGCATGTGGCCTGACTGCCAGCACCCAAGCTGTCCTCCACGGCATCTCCTCCAGATAAACCCTCCATTAGTCCAGATTAAACACTGCACCTCCTGCTGCCAGGAATAGACTGGAAGACCACCGACTGCTTAATGGCAGCTAATGACTGCCCATGTAAGCTGGTAGTTTTGCTAATGGATGCGGTCCGGGTACACGTTAGTGCTCCTGCTGCGCTAAGATGTCCCCACACTGATTTCAAGTAAACAAGAATTGACAGCAATTCCCAAACACTGAGACTGAGATATCGGGTGTGGGACATTGGTGTCAAATACCTTAAGTGTTGAACATTTATTGGGGCCCTATGGTGCCTCTGCTAGGGATGTACCAGGGTGGGGACAGAGACACTTTGTGCAAACGCCACAAAAAATGGCTGACACTGGCATGCTACCTTGTAACCATAACAACTGTCGTTTCCCCATAAGCCCTCTACAGAGGATGTGCTATAATTAGGAAGGGGGGAGCTATCTGTCTGCATGTGTACTGAGGAAACCTGTAAAGTATACTGTTTCCATGGATACACTGTCTAAAGGTTTCGATGGAGGGAGTGATCTCATCAGCAGATGTCCACTTTGTGGATGTGAGAATTTGTGTGTGTGTGTGTGTGTGTGTGTGTGTGTGTGTGTGTGTGTGTGTGTGTGTGTGTGTGTGTGTGTGTGTGTGTGTGTGTGTGTTGTGTGTGTGGGTGGTGTGTGTGTGTGTGTGTGTGTGTGGTGTGTGTGAGTGAGGTGAGTGAGTGAGTGAGTGTGTGCGTGCGTGCCTGCGGCGTGTGTATTAGCAATGCAAAAATCCCTTCCCTGTCCACTAATGGAGCAATCAGTTTATTACATAAACCAATATTCTGTAGGAAGCATGACGTAATCTAAAATCACAGGCTGTCATGTCTTTGTCTTATACCCCTCATTCATTCCTATATAAGCCAATACTTTATTCTAAATTTCAGTTCAGGGAAGAATGTGACTGATTCAGCAGTCACTGAATAGCCACTATATAAAAGCTATAATACTATGTATATTACACATCATTTCATGAAATTCACCTGTAAGCCGTTTTCTAACCCTGTTACTTTTGCTGTTTCACTGTTGTCTATGTGTCACTTTTTGCACCTTTGGACTTTTATTTTGTAGTTCATTATGTGTCTGTTTACTTCCTTGTTTAACCATGAGTGTCTGGTGTTCATTGTATCTATGATCATGCTTCTGCTCTCTTTGTTCCTGTTTATAGATCATTGGTTTCACACGTGTCTTGTTTTCTTTTTAAGTCTTTAAGTGTATTCAAACCCTTGTTTTTTTTCAGTTGTTGGTCTGTCAATGTTTGTGGTATCATGTTGTTTTGAGGTTTCAAACTGTTCTTGCTTTGCACATCCTGTTCTTGTTTAAAACCCATGTTGTAAGTAAAGAATCCTTATTTTATTTCACCATGTTTTGCAATTGGGGTCCATCCTATGTTCGAAGCATGATCCTGTCATTATAATGTGCAAAAATGCATCTATTTGCCTGTTAGTCGTTTGCAAGCATGTTGAGGAAGAACTTGTCAGGGTGTGAGCTTCTAGTCATTTGTTTTCAACTTTTTCAGACATCTGCCAAAAGTGCATATCGTAGCTTTGGGTCAACTAGTAGCCCTATCTAACTGTCTCTCTGTGTGTGTGTGTGTGTGTGTGTGTGTGTGTGTGTGTGTGTGTGTGTGTGTGTGTGTGTGTGTGTGTGTGTGTGTGTGTGTGTGTTTGTTGTGTCCTACAAGAATATTGTAATTCAGTTAGTGACAGAAAAGTTACAACTTACTTATAAGTGAGACCATCTCCAATGGCAAAAAGTTGCTGGGCTGTCAAACCATCTTCTGGTACATAACCTGTACCGCCACTGATCAGGTAGTCTGCCATGCTGTGTGACAAAAGCATGCACACACACAATGGTTTTTGAATGAAGCATAACAAGGCATTCTTAAAAAACCTGTCTTGGCAGTGTTGCAAATAGGTCATGAATTCCATAGATGTTTGTGTTGCTACTGTAGAGAAGCCATGCTGCTAACATGTGCTCCTAACCATTGAGAAAGGAAGACAGTCTCCTGTCCTTACAGATAAGAAAACATTGTTAAAGTAGATTAAGTTTGTGCTGCAATAGGTTAAATTCTGGATAAAAAAAACCGAATTATATTGGAATTTTAATTGTTGCGCTTATATAGGACATGTTTGGGGGTAGGCTATTATGTCTCTGAACTTGAAACTTGGGTTGAAGTTTGAAATATTGCCCTAGTAATTAACCTCATGAGATCTTCAAGCTTTACCTAATGTCATCATTGTCGTCTAGGCTACCTTTCACAGTGCATCTCCACTTATTTGTATTTGTTGATAAACGTAGCGCACGACAACTAAAGCTCTTTTCTGAATATATATATATATATATACATATTCAGTTAGGCTATCTAAAACGATGCATTCATGCATATCTGTCCCCAACGTTAGCTGAGCCTGCTGACGAAAATGAAAATAGATCAGCCTAATTGAAAGCAACAGCTCGCTCACACAGTAGTCTACTACTCACTGCTTTTCCCACTGCGGTCTGGCTGTGATAGTCTCCTGATTTTTTTTTTCTGTTTTCAGAGGGAATGTCCCACGCATGCATCCAAATGTATCTGTTCGCCCACTCGCTCTTTCTAACCGGCAAGATAGTGGCAGCGCTGTCAGATTCCCCGATGTTGTTCATCGCTTGATGGAAAGAGGGATGGAGCTATGGGCGCGTCATATCCTCCCGTCTAGCCCTCCTCGCCTGTCCCTGCGAGGTGATCTTTTTTAAGTCTGCTCGTTTAGCAGCACATACGGAACCACGTTAATATCGCTATCTATCTATATCTTCAATCGCAGTTTAACGTTGTTATTTTAACCAGACTATATGGCCGACTCGTTTCTATTCATGCAGCCAGAGTGACTATTTACGTTTGGAAACTATACCTAGAATTCAGTGGAAATATCCGTTAGCGCCCGGGCATAAAGCTCACCCAAACGCGCAGTTTTCCCTGTTCAGCCCTCAGGGGTTTAATCTCGATGTTGGATTAAACATATAGGCCTAACAGCCCATAATCCACCATTACAGTCTATTCCCCGTCTCATCGGCTCTGAGTGCTTCTGAGTGAAATGATACTGCTGAAAGCACAGAATCTGTGATTGCGTGGGGCATGGCCAAGCCGAGACTGATGTACAGCGAATTTGCTGTTAGTGGTAGTCTTGTTGGCAACTCCAGTCTGAGGGCATAAGGAATAAGCAACATATAAGGCTTTTAAAGGGTGAATATCAATCAAACCTCAGCCCAGTATTTTGCAGACTAATAATCTCAAGTGATAACCTTCTTGTGTATACCTATAAAATGTATTGTAAACATAAGATGATGTCAACACATTTTTACAGCTTTGTAGAATACCAAAGAACATCTTTACGGCTCTTCAAAGAAATGTCTAGTGCATAGCCTAATTATTGCTGTTGTTTTTTCACTTGTCATCTTGCTATCAAAGTGCTGGCTTGATGAAATCTTTTCTACAGCTCATTTCTCCAGTAAATGTTTTTAGCAGTCTTGAATGGACATTGCTCACAGTTTAGGAGGATCTGTATACTTATCCAGTAATTGAAAGTTACATATCAGTATGAGATGTCCTGAAACATCATAAAAGTATTAGTATCTATTAAAATGTATCTGACATCAGTTGTTTGTTTAACTGCCCTAGTCACTGTTAGCTGCCCTGTAGGTTGGAACGTTCTTGTCCAGTAAGAGGATTTCTGTTACGTCACCTCCAGGTGGAGGATCACTGTGCTTTTTAAAGCAAGGCTTTCACGTCACTACTTCGAGTCAAAACACTCTGGTTTCAGTTTGGAGTTTAGTTTATGCTTTATCTTCAACCACACAACATTTATTAAAGTTATGTATTCTCATTAGTACTGTACGCTGGAGCTTAATAAATGAAGTGTCAGTTATTCAGTTCCTAAAGTGAAAGTGCATATCTTACTTGCATGTCCAGAAACTAGACTCTTGTGCAACTAGACATGTGTCCAAAGTCATGTTAAAGCAATGACAAGAAATGGCAACATGCAATCATTTCAGTAAGCAGAGAAAGAAAGTTTGTTTGAGAATGCATTGGCTCATATTCGTTACTGATGCCAAAGGAATTAAATGTATTCTCAGAAAGAAATTAGGAAGAATAATTTATCAGGCCAGAAAGTAGCTATGAGCTTTCATTTTCAGATCTAAAACCTCCACATTTTGAACAATGAAAATACGTCAGCCAGTGTAATTTGTTCTAAGGCTAGGAGAATCACAGAATGCCCTCTCACCTCTCCGGTTCGTATCCAGCCTGTATGCGCGTGGCACTGTAACGCTGGGCAGCAGTCTCGTGCCCGTGCCCGTGCCCATGCCCGTGCCCATGGGGAGCCCCTTGGATAAATGGCCCATGGAAGTGCTCTCCTTCTCGGGGTGAGAGATGTGGCCGCGCTGGCTCCGTGTCCCCCACAATTCGCCGGTAGTCTATTTGGTAGCTGTCCCGCTCGCAGTCGCCAAAGCGATCGTACCCATGTGCCTCCATCTCCTCGAAATCCAGCGTGTCGTCCTCCACCGTGCCCCTCCCAGAGGCTACCCAACCCCCCAGGACTGACACCCTTTCTCAGAAAGACAGGGGAAGGAGAATGGCCCTCTAACTGCCCACTGTTTATCAGAGCTCTGGCACGCCACACGCACCTCAACACTTGTGTACTCACTTATGCGTCGGTGGCCTCTCAGACAACTGCTTTTGTACAAGTGAATCCCTGGAAATGGCTTGGTGACTCGGGATGCGTTTGTTCAGCTGACTGTCTATATCTCCAACGATGTCAACATATGTTTCTCAAAGATTCCTCGAAAAACTGTTTGGGCTTGCTCCCACAAGACTTAATCCTCCATCCTGGATACAGTTTTGTAGTGATCTTAGGAGTAATTCATTCAAACAGCTGCAGCAGCACGCAGAAGTTGAGAAGTTCCTGGCAACTCTGTGGTCACTAAAAGCCCTCCCATGGACATGTAGACATCCAGAGACCTTGTTTGGGAGTTCCACAGGTGAGACCTGGATGGTTAGGAGGAAGAGAGCTCAAGGGGCATCATCAGGGCTGTAGGATAAAGAAAGAGAGAGAGAGAGGAGAGAGTGAGCGAGCTAGTCTGCAGGTTTCCCTCTCTTCTCCGCCTCTTTCATTGACTCACTGTCTCTCCATCTCTCTCTCTCCCTCCCTCTCTCTCTCTCTCTCTCCAGCTTAACTCTGTTTCTGACAGAAGCGCGTCACTTTCACAAAGAGGATTGGAGAATTAAAGGGACGTGTGTGCCTGAATGTGTGTATGTGAGTGTGTGCATGCACACCGAGTATCTGTGTATGAGTGAGTGAAACCTAGTGTTTGTTGTTGTTGTTGTTCAGAGGGGTGGGCATATACATGCTACTCTTATGCCGACCAGTGTCACTATGGAGATATTTAAATCTGGTCGTCTGAGTGTCTTAGGCATGGAAACAAAGCATGTGCGTACGGAGGCAAACAACATCAAATCCCTCAGAGTGCCCCGTCGTGATGCTCAGTCTTGGAAACAGCAGTGTGACTAAGCTCTCAGGCCATAGGAGACGGTCAGGAGAAGAGATCAGGGAAATAAATAACATGATGCACAAACTACACTTGATGCATCATCCACTTATGATCTCACTTTTTAAAGCTACTTGTGGAATTACACTGTAGATGAGGTCAACTGATTTTTAATTAAAGATTCTGGTCTTTTTTTCACTATATGCATGTTGTGAATTTGATTGTGGTTTCGTGTGTCTTATTCATAGGAATCACACTGAGTGAGTGTTTCATTTATGCTGGTGTATAAATGGGAATTGTGTTTGTTTCTTTTTGGTGTCCTCAGAGGTAACTTTCCAGTCTTCAGTCCAATCCTGTTAGCTGTTTATCACTCCTTCTTCATCAGTCTCTCTGCAATCAATACGGCGAGAGGAAGCTTGCTAAGATGTTTGACGTTGGTTCTCTAATCAGTTAGGGATTCTGTGAATCTGAATGACATAGATTCCATTTTCTTGTAATAGGTTATAGGTTTACCGTAGGTGAACTGACGGGAAGTATGTTTGTGCATTTGTTTCAATCAATGTCACCACAGAGACGACTGCAAGGAGTGTGTGTGCAAGAAAAAATTGTCAATTTTATCAAAGTCAAATCCCTTCCACTGTCACATTCTAAATCTCAACGTTGGAAAGATCAGCATCATTAAGCATCAAGAGCTGTGTTTGTGTGTGTGTGTGTGTGTGTGTGTGTGTGTGTGTGTGTGTGTGTGTGTCTGTGTGTGTGTCTGTGTCTGTGTCTGTGTGTGTGTGTTTGTGTGTGTGTGTGTGTGTGTGTTTGTGTGTGTGTACATCCCTCTGATGTACTTTAGCCTCTGATGGGATTCAAAACATCGTGCTGCTAGAAGCAACAAGACACCAATGGTGCACGAGTCCTCAAGGAGGAGGTGCACGAGGAGGTGCACTCGAGGTGCACGAGTCCTCAAGTCAATTAAAGGCACAGTCCTCGATTCTTATCCAATACACTTTTGTCAAATTCATCCAATACCTCCTTTAACTTCTCTGATTCCTGTGGATTTTTCACTTGGTGGATATCTTGTTGATGTCACATTCACAAGCACATGTTCAAAAATGTAAGTACATACATTCACTCTCTCTCACACAAACACAAGCACAGACACACACACCCTCCCAAGTGTCTGAATGGCTTCATCTGCAGGTGACTGACTGCTTGTGACAGTTGCTGAGGGATTGGCCCAGAAAAGCTTCTTAGGTGCACCCTCCCGTTTCCACAGCAAGGTTACCGCGGTGACCTGCAGCCCAGCAAGCACCCCACTGCTCCCAATCAGCTCTCTCTCTCTCTCAATGCCACCCACAGCTGCTAATATGTCCCCCTTTCTCTGGACCAAACATAGCACGCAGTCAAGCAGTTCCTCGGGTGTTTTCCATGTTCTGTAAACACTTACACTGAGTGGTTTCCACAGGCAGGGGTGGCACAATAACAACGGTAACCCCTAATCTGATGCTTGAGTCAAGGGTCAGTGAAAGATCAGGACACTGTCAAGTGGTGGCTGTGTCAAGGCTAAATGTCCAGCAATGATTTGTTGATGAAAATTCTCAATTGTTCACACGCTTGTGATTAGGTTGGTAACTACCACTAGAGGGCGCCAATGGCAACCATTATGAATATTTGTTGGCATGGCAACTATATAACATTTGTTATGCTGAACCAGCAGGTACAGGTTTTCATATGTTAGTATAATATATAGTACGAATCATATCAACTCACACTAAAAACATTTTACAGATCTCCATCATAGCTGTGTAATGGTTTTACACTTGTTGAGGTCTCACACTCTTTACTGGCTGGGCCTCCACAGAATGTTTGTCAGCATTTTCTGTTTGTGATTTACAGGTGCTCTGACAGGAACACTGCACTGAATCCAGTGACAGCACACAGCACACAGCACACAGGACAGGTCCAACATTTCTCCAAGCCGATGTGTTGTGGGTGCCATTCACATTGTGTATTTGAAGCTTCTGGAGGGAAATCTTAGTGAAAGGACATTAAATGGTTTTGTTTCAAATCAGCTCACTGTATTAAACATTCTGTCTCCCTTTGTAACTGCAACTGACCTAACTGTAGTTCCCTCAGCCGTCTATCAGTGGATTATACTAAAGATCACAGCAGCTGAGACATGCATATCAGTGGGCAGGTGCGTGCCCTGCATGCAATGTCATTCAGGGTGGTTTAAAAAAATATAAACTATAAGATCTATATAGGCAGTGAATGCAAATTCTCATATTGACTTTTAGGTTGTTCAGTTATGGTAATGGTGGCTGTAATGACTGTCATGACCATCCAGTGTTTGTGCATTGGCAAACTGGATCAACTGCTGCTATTGCCTATATCTGCTACATTATTTGTGAATATGGCCTCAAAGGGGTTTTACCACCTGGGCCCTATTTGTAGACCTTTTCCAAACTTCTAATAAGGACAATTAATGATCAAAATGAGTCCCTGTATTTGGTTAGAATGCTTTAACATGTTTATTTCACAAACACATAGAGTTAACCTACCTGACTGCCATACAAACAAACCTGGCTCTTTTGTACCCCGTAGACCAAGGTTCAAAGACGGTTGGGGTGACTGCTCTCTCCCTTTGCTATCTATGAAGTGGGAAGGCTTGCTGTGAGACCATTGGAGGCGTGCCCAGTATGTGAACCGTATGAGGAACCCCCAGTTTAGGTTGACTCCTGTGTGAGGGACCCCAGAGATTGGTGAAGCTCCAATGTGTGGGGCACCCTGGGATGGGAGAAGTACGGTTGGTGAAGGACCCCAGTGTGTAGGAGGGCAGAGTACCGTCACTATGGTTGAGTATGTGTCCTGACTGCCATACCAACGAGCCTGGGATGGGGTCGGTCAGGGTGCAGGTTTTGTACAAGTCTGGGACTATTCATAAAACAGTATTATTTTAGTGACATTTTTTTTTCATTAAACATTCAGGCCTAAGTTAGGCCTAACTATGCCCAAGCCGGGAGGGTATGCCTTTACTGTCGATGAGATTACATCACAACTTATCGGCCCTTTGCAAAAATGCAGAAAGGATTTGTTAACAGCCATACAATCTGTTTTAAATGTAAACAGAGTTTTAAGGGTTAATTCAAAATCTTCTCAACGTATTTGGCTGCACCCCTAGACTGTGGTCACAGCAGACACTTGGGGAAAGCCTACCTTAGCCTACCTTAGCCTACCTTAAAGGACATGTTGTAAGGGAGACTGCAAGTCATTTTCTTTACTGGGATTCTTTTCACCTCATTAAGGGCACTTCATCGTGTTTCCTCACGTCGAAAGGCATCTAAGAGGGCACGTCATGGTATTTTTCATTAGAAAGGCGTCTATAGGAAACCTTAAGTTTATCCTTGTTTTAAGGGCACCTATATAGCACCACATCACATTTCTCTCCACTGGAGGGGCATCCATTTGGAAACTTTCCCACAATCTCATCTCAATGCATGTAGGGGACACCCTCAGCAGTGCATCATATCTTATCCATTAGCGGAGCATATTGATATACATATTTTCTCACCTGTAAGATTACTTTTGGGATACTGTCATGTAAGGGTGGCATAGAGGGCACTTCATAACAGCCCCATTTTCCACTGGAAGGGCACCCATAGGGATCGTCAGGTTTAGATCATTATAATGGCTCCTTACAGAGAACTGTGTCAAGATTTCTCCACTAGAAGGGCAGTCATTAAGACACATTATACAAATGTCTTGCCCTAGAGGGCACATCTTATTAATGTATTGCATGAAGGGGCACCTAGAGGACACTCAATCATTTTTTCCCCATGTGAATGTGAATGTGAAGGACACTTCCTCTCGTTTTCGCAACTCGAGAGGACACTTTAGCGATGCCTTTTCAACACCCCCCCCCACACAAGAGTCCCCCTGTGGTCCGCAACTGTCATTTCTGTTTT
>NC_045154.1:31484760-31564760 GCF_900700415.2 Clupea harengus
ATGAATTAGGTTAGAACAATATCTTGAAAGGAAAATAAATACTCAGTAAAATAAAGTCCCTGCTTGCTTATGCGTGACTAACGCCAAAATGAACCCAGAACCCAGTGACATGTTGTTTGCTATTAGTACAAGGTGCGTACTACCGCTTTGCGGGAAACGAAACACATGAGAATGTTCGCCCTCAAAAATGTCTTATAAAGCTACAAATCTAGCCAAGTTGAGAACCGAACACAAAATGAAATACAAAGAATGAATAAAGTTTATTATTATTATTATTTTGATTATTTATTATTTAATCCGAGAAACAAAGGAGGAAAGCATGTATTTCAGTGACTACTTGTTGGGTGTGTGTATTTACGATGAAATGTACGTCATGATAGAAACGGAGTCTGTTTTGGTTCCGTTTTGATTTTTTGTTTTCGTTATTTTGCTGTGTAGCCCCATTCAATCCCGATGAGAGCGAGACGAATTACGCCTGGCACATGCCCTGTCTGAACGAAGCGTAATGGCTTGTCTAGGTTAACGTCTCCCTTAGTTGCCTATTCCTCCCTGAGGGTTTGCTTTTGTCTTTCATTTCATACAGTGTAATGGCTTGTGTTTGCCGTGTTTAAATCCTTTTTCTTTGGCTTACTTTCTTTTCTTTCTTTTTGTAAGTGTTGATTTACTTTATAAGGGCAGAGTTGTGCCCAGCATGTGTTTGCGTCTGTGTTTTGTTTGTATGTGTGTAGCTTTTGTATGTGTGTGTAGTTTATTTGCATTTTATCTACACTACAGGTATCCCGTGAGAGGGGAGATTGTTAACGTCCCCGTAGCTTCCTGTGTGTGTGTGTGTATTATTTGCCCTATAGCTGGGGACGACTGGTTTTCATATTGTATTTGTCCCATTTTGTTTTGAGTAACAGGCATTGGGCTGTCGGCAGTCGATTCTTTGTCATTGAAGATACCTGTCTAGGCCTATATGGACTAAAATAAGTTTTTGACAAAAAATCACAATCACTGTTAATGCACATGTAGACCACTGAATGGATTTGTATTCATCATTCACATAACAGAATAGTTTTCACACAAACATTCAAACTGAGCTGTAGACTATGTTACACACCAATATTACACACCAGCAGTTTGTCAGATATTCAGAGCTGAAACATTTATTAAGCATAAATCTTAATGCTTGTTTATTTCATTTCCTAACAGCAGAAGACATACACCGTAACATATATACACGGTAACACCAATCATACTAATATATGCAAATAATATTCTGTCAAATTCAGCAATTAAAAAAAAACATGCATGCATGCATGCATGTATTTTTATTTTATATAGTTTGTTTGGAAGCTGTCAGTAGGCCCACTGACATTTGCTGCTGCTGCTGGAGCTGGTTGTCTACTGCTTGTCTACTGCAGACAGAAAAGCCAAGATGTCATCTCCCTCCTTGGCTCTTATTTTAGACTTTTGACCCGCTAACTTCATAAGTTTTGCCCGAGCCTGACTCCTGTATCCGCAGTCGTTCCTGATCTTGTACGCCTTCTTTAACTGCTCTATGGCCTTGGCGTTGTTCTTCCTCTGGTACATCAGAAAAATCCCATACTTAGTGTGGCAGTGCTGTTGATCAGCATCGGTCAGGGACTCATCTGAAAGCAGCCTGGTAAAAATGGGCTCGGCCCTGCCCAGCTGTCCGCTTTCTATATAGGCTTCCGCCAGATGCATCCAGGCAGGTGTGTTTGACGGCTTCAGCTTCACTGACTTGTGGAAGAAACGGATGCTTTCGGCGGTGGCTGCCTTAACCTCTGCACCTCCAGCACTCAACCCGCCGGACTTCATATCGATCATCTTTTGCCAGTGGCACAGACCGATTTGGTTGTAGAGGGAGGAGGAGTCGGGATATCTCTTGGCGGCCTCCTCGAGCATTTCTAAGGATTTTAGTTCGCCGCCTCCTGTCATTTTGTCAGCACTAGGAAAAAATGTATATACGCATAATTACAGCTGGTAAATACACAAAGAGATTTAGGCTGTACATAAAGAGCCATACATACATAAATATACAGCTTTGGCTTGAACCATACACAGGCTTACATTCACAGGTACTTAACATAGCAGACACATTACATTACATAACAGTTACTTTGAAATCCTAACTATAACAGTAACTACACGAATGATCATATATTACCAAAGATGTGCTGCCGCTGCTGGAGCTGGAGCTGGAGCTGGCTGTCTGTCCTGCTTGTCTACTGCAGACAGAAAAGCCAAGATGTCATCTCCCTCCTTGGCTCTTATTTTAGACTTTTGACCCGCTAACATCATAAGTTTCCCCCGAGCCAGACTCCTGTCTCCGCAGTCGATCCTGATCTTGTACGCCTTCTTGAACTGCTCTATGGCCTTGGCGTGGTTCTTCCTCAGGTACATCAGAAAATTGCCATACTTAGTGTGGCAGTGCTGTCGCTCTGCATCGGTCAGGGACTCATCTGAAAGCAGCCTGGTGAAAATGGGCTCGGCCCTCTCCAGCTGTCGGCTTTCTTTATAGGCTTCCGCCAGATGCACCCAGGCAGGTGTGTTTGACGGCTTCAGCTCCACGGTCTTGCGGAAGAATCGGATGCTTTCGGCAGCGGCTGCCTTAACCTCTGCGCCGCCAGCACTCGACCCGTCGGACTTCATATCGATCATCTTTTGCCAGTGGCACAGACCGATTTGGTTGTAGAGGAAGGAGGAGTTGGGGGCTCTCTTGGCGGCCTCCTCGAGGATTTCTAAGGATTCCTCAGTGGAACCTTCTCTCCCGAAGTATGTGGCAATGTACCTAGTTATCTGGGGCGTGTCTGGACACTTAGTGAGGGCCTTTTGGATCAGCTCTCTGGATTTCGAAGGATTTAAGTGTTGGAGTTTCAGGGCTAGGAGGACCATCACCTCAGCGTTGGTGGGGTCGAGGTCCAAGGCTCTCTGTAACTGTTTGGCTGCAAGTCTGTCTTTGGGCTTGACCTTAGCATCCTTCCTGACGAGCTCCTCCAATCGGTAAAGGACTACAGCATAGCCCACGTTGTAGGACACACTGTCAGGCTCGGCTTCCAGAGCCTTCTGGAAGCTCTCCTTGGCCCTTGGATAGAACTTAGCCCCCAACCTTAAGAAGCTCCACCCTTTCTCTGCTTCCACGGCGATCTCTCGGCCCTCACATGTGCTCTTCACCTTGCCTAGGTAAGTCTCCATGGCATCCAGGTTGCCCAGGTGATGGTGCAGCCAGGCGAAGCTGGAGTAGGTGACCAGGAAGTCCGCCTTATCTCGCTTGTCCTCCTTCAGCAAGGCTTTGGACTTGCCCAGGTATTCAAGGGCGGTGTCGGCCTTCCCCTGCAGGTGACTCACAAAGGCCAGGATGTTGAAGTAAGTGGCGTGGTACTTGCGAGGACAGAACTTGATGCGGTCCAGGAGTTTCTCTGGGACAGCCTTCAAGTCGTTTATGTCATCTTTGTCCACTTCCCATGTGAAGAGACACTCCAAGTTTTTTAGTTTGCCACCTCCTGTCACTTTGTCAGCACTAGGGAAAAATGTATATACGCATAATTACAGCTAGTAAATACACAAAGAGATTTAGGCTGTACATAAAGAGCCATGCATACATAAATATACAGCTTTGGCTTGAACCATACCAACCACAGGCTTACATTCACAGGTACTTAACATAGCAGACACATTACATTACATCACAGTTACTTTGAAATCCTACCTATAACAGTAACTACATGCATGATTAAATATTACCATACAATTTATATTTGTTTGTGTGTGTGAGAGATAGAGAGAGAGAGAGAGAAAGCGAGAGCAACGTTGTTATTGTTATTGTTAAAATTTACCTCATGTCGTCTTGGGCTCGGCTTGAGTGTTTTGCTTGCTCGGTATTCTCGAGTGATACAATGAGCTGCCACCGTGTGGAACTCGCACTTATACTGCGCGAGTGCCCGTCTACTCGGGAAACCGAAACTGAGAGGAAAGGAAAACGAAAGTGGGCCATCTGAAAATCCCACATAATAAAATGTAATAGCCACAAGATGGCAGCCTTATCTTGGCGCAGCTTGTCAATGATCTAATGAATGCACAAACGTAACGCACAGGAATAACTTTAAATGAAGAAAGAAAGGAATGTAGATAGATAGATAGACAGCATTTCTTTGAAAGTGAAAGGTTGTTATCATTACCTCATAGTTTTTGGTCAGATTCAACACAGCACAATAACGTATTTGTTCTAGCTCAACGTCTCTTCTGTCCTCTCAATCTTTAGTGCTCTCTGTAGGCAAAGAGTCACTTTCCTTCTTACAGAATTCAGTAGTTTAGACGCTTTTCTATTTCACAGACATAGGATTTTTTTACTCAAACGACTGTGTTCCGCTGTGTAGGTTAATTTATTGAAATTATAAGCATGAAATATCTAACCTATGCAAACCCTTTAACTATCTGACTTTTACAGAAAATATTGTTTGTATTACAATACAAAATGTAAGTGAGACACGAACGAAACATTCTGGATTCACTGATATATTAACATACAAATATGACAGAAGAGATCAGGTGAATGGCACAATGTCTTCCAGTCGTGTGATTTTAAATATTCCAAAATATGATGAAATTCTGCTTATACAATTTTGTGATCGTAGTTTATGTTGGAGAACAGTTTCTCCTCATTCCTCTTCCTGTTATTCACCACAGGGTGGTAGGCTACACTTCACTTCATCACGTTTAGAAAGCAACCAGTTTGTCTACTGAAAGCTAATGTGTCCTATAATTGACGCAGCTCCGCTATGTCTTCTCACGAATAATGTGTTTCAGTTGTTGCGTAGCAACCAATTACTTGCTGACTTCAAGTTACAATGACTTTCCGTTTAGTTAGAATAACCGTAGTGGTTAGTAAGTTGTTTATTATATGGCATTTTGCTTTGCATTGTAGGACTCGTGATTATTAGGATGTTTTGAAAAACTCTAGGAACAGTAAATAAACAAACCATAACAAAACAAAACAGAGAAAATAAATAAACAAAACACATTAAACAACTCAGAAATTAAGTATTGTAGCGTAGCTCGGATTCCGCTACACGGACTGGTGTTGTTGTTATGCCGCGGTGTATTGTGGGAGTACTACACCGCAGCTGTTAGCTTAGCCACAGTGCTATCTGTTGTGTATGTCCCATTGTTGTGTGTGTGGTTGATGTAGAATTGTTCCTGTTCTGTATTGATCTGTTTTGTACATATAACTGAAGTGTCAACCGTGTTTATGTGTTATAGATGTTGTGAATATAATCCTGTGTATTTAGTGTTAATCTTTGTACGAGTATGACTTGAGTGTTCGAGAACAAGTAAAAAGTTCTAAAACCATTCATCGTCTCGAGCCCATTCTTATCTTCGCCACAGTATAAAAAAAAGTAAAAAGATAAAATCAGAGAATCATTAAAAACAACAGCATTGAGGCACATCCTTAGCATCTAAAGTGTTCTTAAATTGGTTGACAGACAAATACTTGGTACTTACACCTACAATTTTCCTATCAGCACATTGGGCTACACATCAGCATTCTATACAAAAATATTCATAACAAAAGTTAAAATAATCAGTAGGCTACATTCAAATAGGTCGGTGTCAAATTAAACAATACATTTAATGCATGAAAAGTTCCTAGCGAATTTAACAGCTAATCATTGTGTCTATTTACAGAATCCCGTGGTCAGGTGAAAAATATAAATTAACTTTCTGCCCGTTGATAAAACTGTACCACAACCATCACAATACATACTAACATACAAACTACATATAATACGTTGAAGTTCTCAACATTCATTACATTTTCTAATTTGAAAGTTTATGAATTGTGAGGGGCATTGTGTACAGTGGACTAGGCTACCTACCCCGGACAGGCATGCCACTTCTGTCTGGGTATGGCAACACAACATGAATACACCCTGCAGACCTGGGGTACGTTCGTCGTAGGATTGAAGCTAAGTTAATCAATTGGCCTTTTAGCCCGTTAAGATTAGCGAGCTGATTGAGAACAGCAAATATCGGTTCGTTAACGGCTGATCCGCATCCAAATCATGTGGTTAATTTCAACCAGGCTAAACTTACCGGGGCATTTGCGCGTGCACGTCCTACTTCAAAAGACAGGAAAGGTCGATCACCAAAACAATGATTTTCTAGCGGTATAATGGTTCTAAACTCAAAGAAAATTGCTCTTTTTTTCTCGGTTGGCCAGCAGGAGATGAACATGAACGCTTATGAAGAATACAAGACCATAATCATGGCAAAATTCAACACCGCCACCACTGTGAGAGCAAGGTGTGTTGGGATGTTTATAGGGTGATATCTATGTATGAATATCTGACGGCAAGTGTCAACTAGTACAGAGGTTCTCTCTACCGGTTCGAAACTACAAGGTTGCTAGTTCAAATCCCCTCACCTCCTTCCTCGATAAAATTCTACATTTTCTTGTAAGTCGCTTTGAATAAAAGCGTCTGTTAAATGACTAAATGTATTAATAACAAATGCAATAAATTGAAGCAGTGAAAATAAATTGTCTGTATTTCTCTCTATTCTTATCATGAGTCCACCTTAATCATTTTCTACAATAATGATATGCTATGGTGTACTAATAACGCTCATATAATTATGAGTGCTTTGTTCTCCGCATCACCGACACTACAAAAATGTACCACTCGCAAAAAAGCGCAAGACAGTCAATGTTCGACTGTGGTGTTTGCAATAAATGACTCGAGAAGGTCTTGTAAATTAATGATTCCTTGTCGGCTGAATCGGTAGCGCTCATACAAGAATAATTGATCTTGGCGATTGCAAAGAACTCTCTCCCTCCGCTAATCGTATTACCTATCTAATATCAGTCCTTGGTCAATGGGATCCCTCCTTTTTCTGGGGGTGTGGCAAGCTTATCCAGCTACACTTAAGTTAGCCTGCCCTGGAGCAGGTTAGTGCTAATCGATATGTAACTATGGTGATTTATCAAAAGTTACTTCCACGAACCAAAAAGAGGGGCGTTTTTTATCTTAGCCTGAAAATTAGCTCGCTAAACCGCTTAGCGAGCTACGACGAATACCCCCCTGCAGTACACTACATCTCCAAAGGTGGCGTCAATACACCAACACTGACTAAACTCGCTCAATTATGGCGAAACATATTGTAATATGATTATATTATCGGAGGAGGAGTTAATCATACACAAAACACAGAATACACTTTTACCGTTTATTACAACTTATAGTCAAATACATACAACCCAACCACCCGTATTTACACTACCCCAAACACAACTGAGCCTCTCTATGGCCGAATTAAACTAGGGGAGGGGACTGGCCATTAACCCCGGCCGGGGGCTAACTCACCCTGAACTCTAACACACGATCTCACAATAGTCCACAGAAGGTTAGGGCTTCTCTTCTTAGTGCTGCCAAGCGTTCTCTCCTGCGCCCAGATTCAGACTGTCTTTTATATCCCACTCCAGGAACAATCACACAACCTTAACAGGCAACAGGTGTCTCACCCACCTGCAGCCTGTCATAATTAATCCATTGGCGGGGCGTACCCACTGCGGCCAGTAAACAGAGTTCATTACAATATTATTGCCAAACAAAAAAATGTAACTCTGTTACAGAAGAGCACCTTGAAAATATTTGCAAAAAATTCTGTTGCCCGAATTTTTGGCTGGCCCTAAGGCACGTGCCTTGTCTGCCTAATGGTTAATTCGGCACTGTTGGGTGGGTAAACAACTTGAAATGATTAATTAATATCTTATCCGGAACAGGAGTGAACCTTTCTTACTAAGAAAACCAATGTTTCCTTCCAAAAACTTTAATTTCTGCTCCACACTGCAGCAAGTGTCAGAATGTTTGCTGAAGCATTTACCATTTCAGCAAAGCTGTAGGCTGAGCTATACATTTTTCATTTTAGTACCTAGCTCCAAAGTTGCAAATGCTTTCTATTAGACAGATTTAGATTGTTAAATTGAATATGTATCACGTTAAGCATATTTGGACATTTTACATTCTAGGCCTAAATACATTCTCTAGAATTGACGTGAGATGGGCTATATCTCGACAAAATAACATTACCCTGTCATTGAAATCCAAGTGAGCAAAATACCTTCTTTTTTTTACAGGCTCAAAATCTTTGGAAAATCTTTCCAAAATGTTCAAAAGAATGAGCATGATGTGCAAAAAGGAATAGATGATGATGTGGAGCTTGAATAAGGTTGAGAATTTTAATTCCTATTGGAGAAATGTACCAAAGCAACTGAGAAAAACCATCAATACTTGTGTATTCTAATACTTGTGCATACTGTAGTTATGTTACAAGGCAAAATACAGTTAATCACTTAGAAAGCTTTCATTTTTTTCATATAGCCTGTTTAAAGTGATCATGTACCAAACAACTAATCTATGCTGATATTGTATGGCAATAGATAAGGGAGTGATGATAACACAGTCCTTTTTTTGAATTCCTTAGATATAGCTATGCCATGTTCTAAGCACACTGGATGGCATGCAGCAGAGACTTGACTTGGAAAAAAAGATTTGTGCACATCTCTGCCAAATATGACAAAAAGAAACTAACAAGGACATTTGACACAAGACTAAGACTGTATGAAAGAAAATAGCTGACAAAATGACCTTACTTGCCATGTGATCTGGAATCGAAATAGCAATATCCATTAAATGTCTCTGGATGCCCCTTCAACATTTCAATGGACATTTACTTTAAAATAACACAATAAACAACAGAAATCCCTGCGGTGTCCGACATCTTACGTATGCACACGCTGATGTATTTTCAGTTTTCCAGCAGTTGGAAATCTCTTTCCACAGTTTGAACACTCATAGGGTTTTTCCCCCGTGTGTGTTTGCATATGGTACGTCAGACCTTTATGCGTGCTGTATCGCTTGTCACACAGAGTACAGGCATACGGCTTCTCCTTTGTGTGGGATCTTCTGTGTGCAGTCAGATGGCATGACATCCTAAAGCCTTTTCCACAGAACTCACACTTGAATGGGCACTCTCCAGTATGAAGCCGTGTATGAACCAACAATGCCCCTGAAGCAGGGAAACCCTTACCACAGAAAGAACACTTGTAGGGTCTCTCACCAGTGTGCAATCGCTTATGAGCGACGAGGATTGAGTGCTGGATGAACCTCTTCCCACAGACTGGGCAGCCGTAGGGTCGCTCGCCCGTGTGCACACGTATGTGATACACCAAAGTGGTCCGACACTTAAATGTCTTGCCACAGTACGAGCAAAGGTAGGGTCGTTCCCCTGTGTGAGTGGTCAGATGTTTTTTTAGATCAAATTTGGTTTTAAACCCAATTCCACAAAAAGTGCATAAGTGACTCCCCTCGTTCTTATGAGTGTCCGTGACGAGTTTCTTTGCTTTGTGGGATTGTTTGTGTCCAATCAGACCTGGTTTTGAAAAGAAGGCTTTGCCACATTCAGAGCATACATGCTCTAGTGGCTCACTTGCAGAGGAAACGGCTGTGCTGATTCTCTTAGAGGCCGTCTCGAGTGGGCTGCTGCGTGGTGGAGATACCCCAGGCCCACTTCGAGTGGATCTTGGGGCCCCCTTCTCACTCCTGCTGTTGTCAGTGCTCTCCTGACTCTCACTCCTGCAACCTGTAGGTTTACAAATCAGTACAAATGTGAGAATCATTTTGAATAACATATAGACACACATATCCACAAAATGTCTTCTGGGCACTAGATTTCAGGAATGGAATGGAGAATGTTAATCACTGGAACACTTTACTCTGCCAGCACTTTTCTCACCATGAACTTCAGTCTTCTTCACCCTCTGTTCATTCAAATTCTCGCCCATGTCTCTCTGTGAATCCTCTTCATTCAAGTATCTCTGAATGTCTTCATCCACATCTCCACCTCTGCCTTCATCATCCATCATCCACCCATCCATGTCTTCATCCATATCTCCATGTCTGTCTTCTTTATTCATTGAAGTCTGGGTTTCATGGGATGTTGATACTCGTTTCCCAGAGTCAGTTTGTTCATGGGGTCTAAGTAATGGAGTCATGGAGACAGACATTGTGGAGAGAATAGTGTTTGGCGTGATGGGTGACGATGAAGATCCTGGAAAAGGACAACACCCAAATCGAATAATAATAATAATACAAATGAACTTAAAACACTAATCCCAGACTCTACCCTCCCCCTATAAAACCAAACCTTATCTAGAACCATATGGTCATGTGTTATCTATTTTTTATTGAGCGGATTTTATGCCACCCTGAAATGTAAACACGACTTTGGGATGAGGGGAAAGATAATCTCCTCAACGTATTGTTTTACAGTGCGCCGCCAGCAGGAACCGTGCCATGGGGAAATGCAATGCACAAGAGGCATTGCTTTTTCGCTGTCTGACGTGATGAGAATGTCTTGTTCAAAAAGCATCTTGTTCAACTACCATCCAGAAAAACCATTTAATGATGAAATCATGCCAAACCACACCACACCAAATTGGAATAGGCTCCTTTGCTTTTCTCGTGCCACCAGGGAATCCTCTCTAGCTTATAGGGGGCATGGTTGAGGTCCGCACCAGGGAAACCTATCTAGGTTATAGGGGGCATGGTTGAGGTCCGCACCAGGGAATCCTTTCTAGCTAATAGGGGGCATGGTTGAGGTCGGCAAGCATGTACCCGTGGGACAAAATAAGGTATTTTTTTATAATTGTCCATGCTCGGACAGGAGGAGGAAGCGATCAGGAAAATTTCAGGCCCCATGCAGACGAAGTCTAGTTTGCCTGAACCCGGAGAGAAACGTCTCTCGGATAGCCCAATCGTGCAGACGAACCCACTGTATCCGCACACTGTATCCGCACTCCTTCGAATCGGGGGTCCAAAATGAGTAAACTCGAATCTGGTCGTGGGTTGGTGTTCGTATGCACGCCATCCGCAAACCCAATCGGATTGCCCCACGTGATCGCATTACGTGATTGCGTGCAACCTCAGGCTGAACCCGTATTAACCCCACTGCTTCACTTCATAACAGCAACAACATAAACTAAATGTTCTGACGTGGCTCCTTTTTCCTGACTTACATTTTTCTACTGTGCTTAGTTGTTTGTATTGGGATAGTGTGCTGCTTTACCTACATGTGGATAGTTTTTCTTGGTCTTACTTAGCCAGTTGGACATCATTTTTTAGACCAGCCAGAACAACGGACAACCGGCATTATTTAATAATTCTTCCTATTACCTTGCTGCTTTTACACGTGAATTTCCCTAACGGGATTAATACAAATGTATCTATCTATCTATCTAAATCGATGTTGTTAGGAAAGGGATGACATTAACAAGCCACACTTTAATCTATCACTGTTTAATCTATTTGCATCAGACCATTTTTCAAAAACCAGTTTATAAAAGTGTCAGCAATAGCCTATATGGGCAAATCTGACGTGAAAAGATTTTTATTATAGACGGAAGTTTCAAAACGGTCTGTAATAAAGATGAATGTTACGTTAGCTTTAGTCCTGTCAGACAACGATAGCGATAGCTACTAGATAGCGTTAACGTTACTTCAGAGGTAGCCTACAGTACGTGAAGGACAAAGCCCTCAACAATAGCCTACATTTGTTGTTAGTAATAAAACCATGAAATTGGAAGCAATTGTAAACCATGAAACATCCAGGATCCACAGCACTTGCATTATGGTCTCTCGTGCTCAAGCTCAGCATCTCCATAAAGCACAGGCATTTAAACAACTTAGACATGTCATGTTGCACATTGCTTTGTTGCACTGTTCTAAACTCTTTATTATCAATAACAAATATAATTATTTTTCGCTTAACCTACAGTCTGCCCTGACCACTGATTTTATAAACCACCACAATGTGTTACTGTGCAGATTAAATGTAGGCTATGCGGCTAGGCTAAACGTTGCTAGTTGGAGCTCGACTACTGTCATATGTCACTTTATTAGCATGCTCCTGTCTTCTTCTCCGTTTTCTTCAGTTGTCTGTAGCACTGTTAAAGTGCCACCAACAGGCGTGGGGGATGTACTACAGCGGATTCAATCGGATTCGCTGGGTTCATGTGCACACGATTAAAAAAGTGGATATGTGTGAAAAATGAATCCGGGTTCAGGCAAACTAGACTTCATGTGCACGGGGCCTCAGTGTGTCCTCAACGCGTCTTAAGCACTTTTGAGCGCTTTTACACCTGTACTTAGAGCTGTCCGCTTGTGATTGGATCACAGAAGACACATATTAGCACCAGGTGTGAACGGGGGTCTCTGCCTCATAATACAGCCTCTCTTGCATGTAGTGACTACATTATTGTCATGGCCATTGCGAGGATTTGTCGGGCTAGTTTAGACTTTCTCTCTGTTATTCCATTGTGGAGTGCTTGGTAGCTAGCTAACAAACGAATGCATTGAAAAGCTCTTGTGCATTTTATTTCAACATGACAGTTTCTGCGTTCTGTGCACTATAAAATAATAAGTTGTGGTGATTGTTTTTGCCCTCATCCCAAAGTTGTGTTTGCATTTCAAGGTGGCACAAAATCCACTCCATAATTTTACACACATTCAGTTCTGCCGGTGAGGTAGTGCAGCACAGCTAAACATAACTAATCTAATTAAAATGGCTGCTGTTCTTGGTTTGGTCTTCTATATAATCTGCTAACCTGTGTCCAAATGTCCAAAGGTTTTGACATATTGCAACACATTTTGAACTTTCTGTGGTTCCATTTGTAGGGAATCCTCCAAGTGTAAGGGGTCTTCGTCAAACCAAGAAGCTGCCTGTAATGGAAAAATGGAGTGAAATATATTCTGGATACTTTAAAAAGGAAATGAAAATAAACGTAATGTATTGAATGGCAAGATTACACACCTGATGGAAGCTAGGCACCGGTAGTAGTTCTTCCAGTCTGCACAGGAATTCCCACACCAGTGACTGCAGTGCCATGTCATATTTGGGACCATAATGCGATGGGTAGATGTCCTGAAACAATATTTTCAATTGTATTATTTGTGATTTGTCAAATTGCTCCGTTTGCTAATCTTTACCCCTTTAAAATGCCTGTGGCTACATGTTAAGTAAAAGACATTGGCAAGGCTTTGTTGTGTTGTGGGTAACCACATGAAAACCCCACATACTGTATGGGTAGGTTCTAGATCTCCAAGTGGTGTATAATGTTCCCTCTCCTTAACTTGACTAAGAGACACTTTGGGATTTTTTCAACCTCTCAACAGTAATTTCTTACAGATTCCTTAAAGTTAATGAGGTAAACAGACACCGGTCTATCTCTGTAGGGATCCTTTCCATGCTGCTAGACACTTATAATAACAGTATGACCCTGTCAGTGGCGAAAACAAGTGGTTTACTTTGATGCAGATGCTTGTCCCATGGGATTACGTTGTATGGTCGTTCTACGGTTGCCGGTTATAGCGTTCTAACTCAATACTGGACCAATTTTGATCATTAATTGTCCTTAGTAAAAGTTTGGCCCCAAAAGGATAAAAAAATAGGGCCCAGGTTGACATCCCAAAGTTTCCCTTTAAGGACCTTAGAGCTCCACCTCTGGACCAATCAGACAATACTGGATGCTCCTCTCTATTTCCTTATTGATGATATTGTCAAACATTTCTCTGAAGTTATTAGGAGTCAGATTGTTTGAGGCCATTTTATATTCCAAGTCTCACCTGGAAGAAATGCTTCTTGTCTAGAGGACTCTTCAGGATGGTTTGGATTAAATCTACAAAGTTTCCCACAGCAGCATCTACCATTGGATCTCCACTCTATTAAAATACAACAATAAGTACTAAATAAGGCAGGACATGCATTTTAGAAAAAATACATTTTAGAAGATGAGATTACCATTAATCGTGTTTAGGCCCTTACCTTAACCCTAGTTGACAAAATTGACTGTATGAGAAATGTTAGCCTTACTGTATCAGAAGCAGATTCAACAATCCTACAGAGTCTGTCCAGGTGTGGCTGCATAGTCTGGAGTTTGACTGATGGCTGATCCCGGCATAATTCTAGAATTAACTATAAACACACAAGTTTTGGTGTAAGGAATTTTGGGCAATGCTGTTTTATATCTGAAACAATGTAACACTGACATGCTCTGCTCTCTCTCACCCTTGCTCTCAGGCCAAGGAGTAGTTCAGCCCTTTCCTTAGCACTCAGTAGGTCTGGGACCATCTCCAAAACAACGGAGACAAACTTCTCCAGCCTGTTGTAGTATTTGACTCGGCGCTGTTCTGCCACCTGCCACATGAACGCTGAAAGCAGCCGCAGTGGTGGGACACAGAGGCGCAGGGAGGATAGCGGAACTATAAAAGACATAATGTTAACCAGCGTCATTTAAATTAATACTGCGTAGCTCTTCATGCCGTTTTCCCACGTCACCTGCACACCGTGCTTTGAATGATTAATGTAGCGTTACAATCATGTATTCGGTTAATCCTAAAATCAACTTTAACGATACCTAGTCGGCTAGATTATCTTATATTGCTAGATAGCTAAATTAACCAACATAAATCAAACAACATACTACTACCTATTACCTACTACGATATAGAAATAACGTCATGGGACGTTAGTGTTATCGTAGGTCTAAACAGGTGACGTTAGGGTTAATTGGTTAACGGGTTCGTGGTTATACCCGACCGAACTCTTGCTAGCGTTATACAGCCACCACACAGCTAACGGTGGCAACCAAGTAGCTACTTTCACAAAGACATTGGGTCAGCAATGCCGAAACGTGCAAGATAAGCAAACCTTTGACACGTTCTCGACAGCCCGACATTGGGGGAAGTTTTCTTCTCTCAGCAATATTATAGAATTGTCATCAGAGACTTCACACAAAAATCTTTAGATCCGAGTTAGCGACAATACACTGCAGTGTGGTGTCGGAAAGCGTCACAATAAAAGTCTACTTTAAAATTCTCCCTTTTCTGGCCTCTGATGTATGAGAGAGATTCTAAGCAGATATCTGAGACTTTATGTCTCTACGGCCATAGGGTCGCTGTGATTGCTGAGTGTACATCCTTTGTCATTTGGTATACACGTCAGAGCTGGATTAACACCCCTCTTTGTCAGACCTAGGATACTTAAACTGACTTTCTCTGTTTTAATCAGAGAAGCTGGTGAATCTTTATGTGATACCATGCTCTCTCTTCCTTGATGTGCATCATTGTAAATAAAACCTTGTTCCTGATTTTTCTACCATTGCCTGACTGAGGTCTGAGGTCCGGTGTGGGACTGTGCTTGTCCACACAGCGTAGGTTATAATGCCGTAGACCCGGAATGGGAGTGAGGTGCTGTGCAATGCCCTTTCCCTACCTCCACAACACCTTAAGAGACGTGCTAGCGTGTGCATTCTGGTCTCTCTTCCTCTTTACTTCCAAGTCCCCAATTCTCCCTCGCTTTCTTGGAATGGCATGAACCTGGTTGACCAGCACAGACAATAACATAGCCACTTGTTAAGATCACTCCCAAACCAGGCACTGTGCAGTGATGAGTTTCACTGGGGCAGACTTCCTAGCGTTCGGACTCGGAGAACAAACCAGGGAACAGTCTAGCGAGTGTGCAGGTGTGTGTAAATGAAAAGTCACATCTTCAAATTCCGCACTACTTAAAAAAAAAGGCTCTGGTACGTGCGCATAGGTTTGTGGGTTTACAAATAAATGTCTCGTGACATTTATGTATCATATAAATATTATTTATTTCCCATGGCAAGATCAACACTATGGTTTAGCACCTCAAGAGTTAGTTCTTGTTACATTTCACTATTACATTTGACTTGGACAATGCTACACTTTCAGAACATACACTATAGAGCGCTAGGATCAGTTTACTTTAATATTATTACATTAATTTGATATACAAACCATACACATATTAACATTTTCTAAATAGTGTATAGAGTTTTAGGTGATTCAGTTATCAGTGGAACTGCTCACTGTTATGAATGACTGATTAGTCATCTAGCCTTCTAGTGTGCGCATCTCCATTCCAATCTACCTCTAAACTATTTTTCTAGCAGATAAATTAATACAGATTAAAATGTATTGCTTTTATTGAATTTCCCATTGTTTAATTTAAAACATAAAATATTAAGGCATTTTAAGTACAAAGCATATTAAGTCCAAAAACAAAACTTCACTTGTAAACTTACATATGGAAATAAACGTATTCATGTGAAACTATAAAAAAAACAGCCTAATCGTACAAAAAACCCAATAAAATGGAGCTAAATAATAGATGTTAAAGTCATGTTGTCTGAGGCAACTATGCATCTCTAACTGATGGAGCTGACTTTATGCAGACATGGGAAGAACACTAAGTGTATGCATGAACACAAGCATGTACAGCGGGTAAAATAAGTATTGAACACGTCACCATTTTTCTCAGTAAATATATTTCCAAAGGTGCTATTGACATGACATTTTCACCAGATGTTGGTAACAACCCAGGTAATCCAAACATACAAAGAAACCCAAACAAATTAGTTCAGAAATTAAGTTATGTTTAATAATGTGAAATGACACAGGAAAAAAGTATTGAACACGCTTACAGATATTTATTTAATACTTTGTACAAAAGCCTTTGTAGGTAATGACAGCTTCAAGACGCTTCCTGTATGGAGAAACTAGTCGTATGCATTGCTCAGGTGTGAGTTTGGCCCATTCTTCCACACAAACAGTCTTCAAATCTTGAAAGTTCCCTAGGCCTCTTCTATGAACTCTGATCTTCAGTTCTTTTCATAGATTTTCAATTGGATTCAAGTCAGGTGATTGGCTGGGCCATTCTAGCAACCAATGCCATCAGTATGTTTTGCAACAATAAGGTTGCGAAGGTCTTGAGAGAGCTCTTTGCTTTTACCCATCATGAGATGTTTCTTGTGTGACACCTTGGTAATGAGACACCTTTTTATAGGCCATCAATTGGGATATTAATTTGCACTGACAAAGGGCCGGATAGCTTTCTAATTACTGATAGATTTCAGCTGTTTTCTTGGCTTTCCATGTCTTTTTGCACCTCCCTTTTCCATGTGTTCAATACTTTTTCCCTGTGTTATTTCACATTAATACACATAAATTAATTTCTGAATGTATTTGTTGGTTTCTTTGTATGTATGGATTATTCGGGTTGTTACTAACATCTGGTGAAAATTTCATGTCAATAGCACCTTTGGAAATATATTTACTGAGAAAAATGGTGACGTGTTCAATACTTATTTTACCCGCTGTATATTTACCACTGCTTTATGCATTAAAGATGAGGCATACTTTGTGGAGGATTGTACAGAACTATCATTTCAAGAACTGAAATTGGTCCATTAGGGAAATCATTATTTGAATAGGTGAGAAAGAGGCTGGAATGAAGTATGGAACATGCACTCCATGTGCTCCATCGTAATTTCCCATGACTGAATATGAACTAATATGAAATAATAATTAAAAAATTAAAGTGCTTGCTTATCTCTGGCTTTATCGTTTTTGCAGGGTCCTCATTACAGGAATACTCGTATTTGTTCTTTTACTGACTTGGTGTCAACTTCAGAATCCCTCCAAAAGTTTGTTGGGATAAGCTTTTTATCTAACCATCTCATAAGGGGTACTTTGTTGGACACCTTTGTCATAACCCAACAACAGTGACTTGGTCACCGTTACAGAAAATTCTGTTGTGTCTGACAGCTTACCTATGTACACGCTGATGTATTTTCATAGGTGTTGCAGCTGAAAATCTCTTTCCACACAAAAGACATTCATAGGGTTTTTCCCCCGTATGTGTTCTCATATGTCTTGTCAACTGGTTACGTGTGCTAAATCGTTTATCACACACTGTACACGGATACGGCCTCTCCTTTGTGTGATATCTCTTATGTACAACCAGATTGCACAATTGCAGATAGCTTTTCCCACAGATTTCACACTTGTATGGGCGTTCTCCAGTATGAAGTCTTGTATGAACTATCAAAGCCCCTGAGGTAGCAAAACCTTTGCCACAAACAGAACACAGGTAGGGTCTCTCACCAGTGTGCAATCGCTTATGAGCTGCCAAATCTGAGCACTGGATGAATCTCTTTCCACAAACGGAGCAGCCATAGGGTCGTTCCCCTGTGTGCACACGTACGTGGCACACCAATGTGTTCCGACACCTAAATGTCTTACCACAATAAGAGCAAAGGTGGGGCCGCTGCTCTGTGTGAACGGTGTGATGCTTTTTTAGATCAAATTTGGTTTCAAACTCAATTCCACACACAGTACACGAGTGACTCTTCTCATTCGCATGAATGACTGTGACATGACGCTTCTCTTTGGTATGGGATTGTTTGTGTCCAATCAGACCTGGTTTTGAAAAGAAGGCTTTGCCACATTCAGAGCATACATGCTCTAGTGGCTCACTTGCAGAGGAAACGGCTGTGCTGATTCTCTTAGAGGCCGTCTCGAGTGGGCTGCTGCGTGGTGGAGATACCCCAGGCCCACTTCGACTGGATCTTGGGGCCCCCTTCTCACTCCTGCTGTTGTCAGTGCTCTCCTGACTCTCACTCCTGTAACCTGAAGGTTTAGAAGAATCATTTTGAATAATACGGACACAAATATGTCTTCTGGGCACTACATTTCAGGAATGATTTCACTAGGAAACTTTACTCTGACAGCAATTTTCTCACCATTAAGTTCAGGTTTCTCCACCTTCTGTTCCTTCAAATGTTTCTCATCCATGTCTCGCCGTGGATCTTCATCATTCAAATATTTCTGAATGTCTTCATCCACATCTCCACCTCTGTCTTCATCATCCATCATCCATCCATCCATGTCTTCATCCATATCTCCATGTCTGTCTCCTTTATTCACTGAAATCTGGGTTTCATGGGATGTTGATACTCGTTTCTCAGAGTCAGTTTGTTCATGGGGTCTAAGTAATGGAGTCATGGAGACAGACATTGTGGAGAGAATAGTGTTTGGCGTGATGGGTGACGATGAAGATCCTGGAAAAGGACAACACCCAAAACCAATAATAATAATAATAAACTTACAACTAATCCCAGACATTACCCTCCCCCTATACAACTGTAGCTCTACAATCACATGATCATGTGCTCTATATTTAAGACATTCAGTTCTGTGAATGAAATATTTGTAGGATTTCTGTAAATCAATATATTTGCAAATGTTCAACATACTAAAATCACTTATTTTATTGTTTTGGACATCCTACATAATTCTATACGATTTCTGTATAATCTACTAACCTGGGTCCAAGTGTCCAAAGGTTTTGACATATTGCAACAAATTCTGAACTTTTTTTGGTTCCATTTGTAGGGAATCCTCCAAGTGTAAGGGGTCTTCGTCAAACCAAGAAGCTGCCTGTAATGGAAAAATAGAGTGAAATCTTTGTGACTATATAAACATATAGGACCATAAATATTTTTTTGTGATGTCTTGATGATCGTCTCTGTGGAAGATTTCAGCCAATGTTGCAGTTTGGTTTTGAGATAATGACAAAACTCCCCGATATATATATATATATATATATATATATATATATATATATATACACACATATACAAATTGTTTACAGATTTACGCAATACAGTCATTTTGGACCATGTAGCCTCCTTTACAATGGCCTGATTTGTTCATGATGCTCTGGGTGTAATTGTTTATTACTGAAGATGCTAGGCATGCGTTATTATTTTACAAAATCACTAGCTTTCCCCAAAACCTATACTGCTCTACAAAACAAAAAGTAACTTGTGTGTGTGAGAACACATATATAGAGTGTAAATACAATGTCTAAAAAAATGATCTAACTAACTTGACCAGATGATGATTTGAGTGATGCCAGCAGTCAGGGCAACAGTAGCTGGGTTTCGATCCAACTCATTTGCATGACAATTTATGCGAATCAGAAGGTAATCCAACCCCTCTAGTCAATCAATTTCTTATTCAACATAGAAGATTTTATTCAAATTCAAAGCGTTTCCACCCAGGTTTTCCAATTCGAATGGTTAAAATTTGCATTAAAGAATTGGATGGAAACCCAGCTATTGTTGAATACTTGGAAATCTTTATATAGGAAATAGAACCAGACTAAATCAATTTGATGCCAAGATTACGCACCTGATGGAAGCTAGGCACCGGTAGTAGTTCTTCCAGTCTGCACAGGAATTCCCACACAAGTGACTGCAGTGCTGTGTCATATTTGGCACCATAATGCAATGGGTAGATGTCCTGAAACAATGCAAAGGGAAAACAACCTTTATATTCAATGTATACACAGGCTTCTCCATGTTGTGGGTTCCCCTTGAAGACCTCAGAACCCACATGCCACATGGTTAGGTTTGGTGTCTCTTAAGTGGTGCATAATGTACCTTAGAGTTTCACAACAGGACAATACTGGGAACTCCTCACTACTTCCTAACTGAGGATCTTGTCAGTCATGTTTCTTAAATTGTTAGGTGCCTGATTGACTGGGGCCCATTTCATATAATCAGTCTCACCTGGAAGTAACGCTTCTTCTCTTGAGGACTCTTCAGGATGATTTGGATTAGATCCACAAAGTTTCTCACAGCAACATCTACCATTGGATCTCCACTCTTTTGAAATATAACAATTATTGTTGGCAGGGTATGCATTTAAAAGTCAAAATGTTATTAAGAACATGAAGGTCACTATGAATCATGTTACGGCATACCTTCCCAAAGCCTTAAGGACAAATGTGCCCATGTGAGAAGTGCCCATGTGAGAAGAGTAAGACTAACCCTATCAATGGAGGCAGTTTCAGCAATCATACGGAGTCGGTCCAGGTGTGGCTGCATTATATTGAGTTTCACTGATGGCGTATCCCGGCATAATTCCAGAATGAACTACCGGTATATATGAAAAATGTTTGGGTGTAACATTAAGTCAGAACATTGCTGCATTAAATCTTAAACAATGTAACACTGACATGCTCTGCTCTCTCTCACCCTTGCTCTCAGGCCAAGGAGTAGTTCAGCCCTTTCCTTAGCACTCAGTAGGTCTGGGACCATCTCCAAAACAACGGAGACAAACTCCTCCAGCCTGTTGTAGTATTTGACTCGGCGCTGTTCTGCCACCTGCCACATGAACGCTGAAAGCAGCCGCAGTGGTGGGACACAGAGGCGCAGGGAGGATAGGGGAACTGCAAAACATGTAACGTTAAGCAGCTTCAAAGCAGCGCAGAAATGTCAAGGGCTGAATTACTGTTGACTTGGCTCTCAACTCCGTGTTCCCATGTTAGCTGTATATTGTGCTTCTAATGATTAACAAAAGGCCTAACACCATGTTGGCCTATTAGGTGAAAGTTACCGAGGATAATTACCCAGCTTAACCAACATAATTCAAACATACACTCAGTTGCCAGTTTATTAGCTACAACTAGCTAAAATGAATTTAGTCCAATCCTGCAATAATTGTATATTGCAATAATCAGTTTTGCGCTTAGATGACCAGACTAACATGTAAAGTGTGCTGAATACTTGCCATTGTGCGACCTGTGCTGAGGCGTGGAGCAGCGTAGGGGTGGCAAACACAGTGACTCCTCGGGCGGCAGATCGTTTGGTGATGGTATGATGGTACATGTAACCTCAGCCCCGACTGCCTTGTGTGAGTGTGGTGAGGTTCTCCGGCAGCTGCTACCGGGGCCAGCTTGTTCCTCTTGCACCACTAAAACACAACATATAAGTTAGGATGAGCCAATGATAACATAAAAACATTATATGCCGCTAGTCACTATACTGATATATATATTTATATCACTTTGCACTATCCTCACACACACAAGCACAAGTACTCTATCTTTGCACTATCCACACAAGCACATGAACACTATCTCTCTGCACTCTTTGCACTACTTTCCTTGTGGACATCAACACTGACACAATCAATGCACACTGTAATATCTGTATAATATCTGTATACACCCCACTCCCTGAGAACATGTTTTTCCCTATGTGTATTGTTTTTCTACTGTGATTTGTGTATGTATGTTTGTGAGTTAAGTTAAGTGTATAAGCTACTGGATGACCTAAATTTCCTTCGGGATTAATAAAGTATCCATCTATCTATCTATCTATCTACTGACGATACAGTTTAGTCGTGTGGAGCTTACTGAATATGAGTGTCTAATAGCCAGCAAGCAATTGAGCAATATTTGTAGTCGAGCGGCCTGACAAAAGAGCCAGCAAAGATAGAAAAGAAAGAAAGACCATCTTTCCACACATTTAACATCAGCTGGATTTCAATCCAAATCATTCACATATTTTAAGTGCATTCATGAAAATTAGGCTCAAGAAAGTGAGTCTGTGCACGTTTCCATCTACCTCGTTATGCGAATAGAAAAGAACCTTCCCCTAGCCAAGGAAGGTGTTGCATTAAAAAGTTGAATGGCAGCCCAGCGACTGATGCTGATCGTGAACATTACCTGTCTCGAACAACGGTAGGACATTGTCAGACTCGATTCTTCGTCCTCCAGTGGTTGGGGACTTCCCTCCCAAAACCGCGTCCATCATGTCGAACCACCGGAATTTAGTCCTGTTCGACCCGCTTCTGTTGTGGTCCACAATGTTTTTGTATTGAGCCTTGAGTTTTTTTATTTTTTCTCTACACTGTTTGTAGCTGCGGCTGATGCCCATCTCCTCCAACTTGGACGAGATGTCTCGGAACACTCGTTCGTTCCGTGTAGCCCCATCCAGGTCGTCCTGTACAGCCTTATCACTCCAGACAGCAAGCAGGGCTTGCGTTTCTGTGGGAGACCAATAAGTCGCTGCCATACCTTCTTGTACCTACCTTCTTTGCTATAACCACAGAATTTTAAAATAGACGGGCTATGTTATAACTGAAGATGACCGAAAACAACAGCGGTATATAAACATGGCGCATTTAGTCCATCTCGTCGCTGAATGATGACTGAGCCAATCACAAAATATATATATTCGACGTCATTCGGCGCGTTTGAAGGCAGCTCTCCCAGTTCTGGGCTTTTTGGCCGCACCGAGCCGGGCTGTAGATTTCCTCAAGCTGCTTATTCTGCTTCTTCAGAACCAAACCACCTTTTTGTATATCAAGACACGTATGAAGCAGGTCTGACAAACAGTCGAATCAGGAAAGGTTGTAGTAAATAATAGGCTAACACTGAATTAACAAAATACATATAGGCTATTCTCACTGTGACAGGTGACATGAATTCCATGGTTAAATAACACTGTTATCTTGAGAATCTACAAGCTGGTAAGCTAACCCACACAGAATTAGAAATAGTTAACATGTTAGCAAGGATTCGGTTTAGGAATAATGGAATTCATTTTCAACCAAGCAACCTCCGTTACCTTTGACTAAAGAACGATTTTGTTTTACCTGTCATGGAGCCGTGACGCGCGGACAGCGCTCGTCCATTTGCCGGCACTAAAACATCTGGAGTGACTGGCTATTGTCACCACTGTCTTTGTGCTGTTTTAACATTATGGGTTTTAATCTTGTCATTAACCACCATACTGTAATTTCCATGTAACAAACTGTTGTTTTAGAATGCAGGGAAATGCTTACTGGCATTTTGTACGCAACAAATGTTCGGACATGCTGATTGCAATACATTCAATTCATATTATTTCGTAATGTTAACCCATCACCTGTACATATTGCCGAGTGTGAAGTAATGCAAACATTCACATTGACTGTTAAAATATTTTCATTTAGTGGTAAAAATGTTGTAATTACAACTCAGATACAGTTCCACTGTCCGCCGCACAACATATTTGAGTTCCATCCCTGTCATTGGAGTCGTAGTTTCTCATTTCGCAAGTTTTTGTGCGGACGCCTGGGTCAAAGTATTCACGGAACACTGCACACTCTCTCGTTTGTTTTGTATAAATCTCAGTTTGCTCAGAAAGTGGCATACGGCTTCTTTTGTTCCTACGAAACGTTTATAAATGAGGCCCCAGGTCACAGGTGCTGGCTTGGGACAATTCTGATTGATAGTAGATTGCCAGTCACTTCGGACAGTAGACCTGCAATTGGTGTGACAAGGTGGCAAAGACGAATACAGCCCATGGCAGAAATACTGGGTGAGGCAGTAGTTAGAGCCGAAAAACAAACAAGAGACAGTTAGATGAATAAGCATTAATCCAAATCTTTACATCTGATCTCAATGTATAATACTTTGTGTTATTGTTGTGAAGTCATTGCGAAGTTTTGGGTAACCTATTTCAGTGCCTCGTACATATTGTACATACAGATTCCATTTAAACTGATATGAATGAAATGAAGTTAGATGAAGTGCTCGTTCATTGTACAATATTAGTTTATCTATTTTGTAAACATTTACAGCACAGACTTTGTTATAAAATATGATTTAATGAATATCTGGTTGGGGGCAGTATTTGCAACAATTTATCGAAACACAAGATCCAGACGGGGGAAGACAAGACTAAAGGCCTATAATGGACACAACAAACAACAAGAGTAGGATAATAGACGGGATAACTGATTACATGGTAGGCTATAGATTAGACAAGTGTCTGATCAAATTATAACAAAAAGTACAAGGGTGAATTTATTAAACAAAAACCGTGTGGATTAATCAAACAAAACAAAAAAAGAAGACAATGAAAACATTAGAAAAAGAAAAAACTTGGAAGCACAGACGTTTTGAAATATTTGTAAAAAAAAAAAAAATTAGGGAACTTCTGAGGCAACTGTATAGCTGTTTACAATTAAGTTCACTTCAACCAGATGGAGACGGGGTCATGCATTCAGTGGTAAAAAGGATGTTTCCACGTGTACACGTTTTTCTATAGGCTGTTACATTATACTGATAAGGCCACATTTACGGGGGCCTGGGTAGGACACATCAATAACCTGAAGTATCTTCATTTAATCTACTATAGGAATAATCCTTTATCCTTTAAGGAATGCTTTAGAAGAGCATTTAAACAAAACTGGACTCCCTCTCTCTGTTCCCACTTATTTTCCAAGACTGAATGTGTGCTGGATTTTGTTTTGAAAACACAGAGGATTGTTCATTTGTAGGGGATATTCCAAGAACATAGTTGAGTGACCAACCTGAATAAGCATAAGTTAACTCAGAGTAAGTGGTAAACGTTCTCTCTCTTATATATATATATATATATATATAAACACACAAATATATAATGAGGGTAAAAAAACTCCTAATATAAGAGCCCTACAACTTGATTCTCCTAGCAAAAGAACACCATAGGGCCCTCTTATATTAGGTTTACTACTTCCTCTGAGTTAACTTACCCAGGTTTGTCACTAAACCACGTACCCTCCAGGCTTCATCTTTTTAAAAACAGAATATTTCAGAACATCAGAAATGTTGTTTACTGACTTCAGGTCAATTTAAGAAACCTTATTTGATTGAGTAGTGAAAACCATTTTACCTTATGAAATGCTTGCTTGCAATATACAAAAGCATTTTCGATGGTCACAAATCTTCAAAATGTTACAGGCAAGTCAAGAAACAAGGTAACTTCATAAATATGAACCATTGGATATCCAGTCATTTCCATTTGATTTACCTGAACATCCTTTTAAGTGATAACAGACACTTTCTGCACAATTATCCAAGCTCGACAGCTGTACACATTAAACACTGGCATTAAAGAGTGAAGGACCTCACCATTACTGAAATCTCTACAGATGTCACCTATGCACACGTTGATGAATTCTCATATTGTAACGCTGTGTAAATCTTTTCCCACATACTCGACACTCATGGGGTTTCTTCCCTGTATGTATTAGCATATGTCTCTGCACCCCGGTCTGATTGCTAAACTGCTTTTTACACACTGTGCAAGCATACGGTTTCTCCCTTGTGTGGACTCTCCTGTGTGAAACCAGACTTTCTGACACAGCGTAACATTTCCCACAGAACTCACACTTGTATGGGCGCTCTCCAGTATGAAATCGTGTATGGACCAACAATCCTCCCGAAGAAAGGAAACCTTTTCCACAGACAGAACACAGATAGGGTCTTTCACCAGAGTGCAATCGCTTATGAACGACCAAAGCTGCCCCCTGGGTGAAGCCCTTGTCACAGACTGAGCACCTGTATGGTCGTTCCCCTGTGTGTATACGCATGTGGCTCGCCAAACTGCTTCTACATGTAAATGTCTTACCACAAATAGAGCATAGGGGTCGCTCCCTAGTGCGAATCCCATGGATTTTCTTGTGACTAGTCAGACTCGATTTGAAATAGAAGGCTTTGTCACATTCGTTGCATGCATGCCGTAGAAACACCTTTGTAGAGCCAGCAGCTGTGTTGACTGAGGTGGAGGCCGTCCTTGAGCAAGTAGCCTTGTGGTGAGGATACCCCAGGCCCTTCTCCTGAGGATGTTGGAACCTCTTGCTCACTCCTGTCGTTTACTGTGCTCTCACACTCACTCGTGTCACCTGCAGGTTACAAATCATTTTAAACATGCAAATCGCTTTGGGCACATCACATATACACAAGGCAAACAAATACTTGGTCTGAAGTATATTTCAGGAACCTGGGTATTAATCACTGGGAAGCTTTACTCTACCTGCAATTTCCTCACCATTGGGTTCACTCTTTTTGTCCACATTCTGTTTTTCATCCATGTTTCTAGGCTTGCCTTGATCAATGTGCCTCTGTGGATCATGTTCATCCACATGCCCATGTTTGTCTTCTTTCTCCACATCTCCACATCCGTCTTCTTCCTCCACATCTCCACATCCGTCTTCTTCCTCCCCATCTCCACATCTGTCTTCTTCCTCCACATCTCCACATCCGTCTTCTTTCTCCACATCTCCACATCCGTCTTCTTCCTCCACATCTCCAGAACTGTCTTCCTCCACATCTCTCTGTATGTCTTCTTCATCCACATCTCCACATCTGTCTTCTTCCTCCACATCTCCACATCTGTCTTCTTCCTCCACATCTCCACATATGTCTTCTACCTTCATATGTATTTCTGCTTCATTCATTGAGCCTTGGGTTTCATGGAGTGCTGATACAGATTTCTCAGCTTGTCCACAGGGACTGAGAGAAGCAGAAAGTGAGGAGAGAATAGTGTTCGCCATGACAACTGAAGATGAGGAACCTGGTAAAAGGACAATACCCCCCAAAAAAGGGATTCAACACACTTACTGCAACTGTAGTTTATTAAGAATTATATGATCAATTGCTCTGTACTTTAAACAGTTGCAGTGCTATGAATTAAACTATACAGCAAATCTTCATTTGTAGGATATAGAATATATTTGCAACTGCAAAACATAATTAGCTTTACACTGCTTTTACATGTACATTCTATGTTCATAATTTACTGACCTGTGTCTAAGGGTTCAATATTTTTGAAGTGTAGCAACAAATCTTGAACATGTTTTGAGTTGTACACCATTTTTAGGGAATCCTCCAAGAGCGAGTGGTCTTCCTCAAACCAACAAGCTGCCTGCAAGGGTTAACTAGTCAGAGTGAGATTTCTTTGGCTTGTGACTTTTTGCTGTTAAAAAAAAACCTGCAAGTCTAACAAAAAGCGAAATAATATCCATTTCTGGTCAAAATAAAGACACGTTCTGTACCACTTTGTACCACTTGAGAACTTGCTCTGTGCAGATCAGTCTATTCATTATTAGTGGAGGTGTGATTTGATCAGGAAATAATCTGATTGACCTGACCAAATGACCATGACTGAATGATGATGCCACATTTTCTCATACTGTGGCAGGTTGGTACCTCCGGCTAAATAAATAAAAAATGGAAATGAAGATAAACAAATTGATCCAAAGATTACACACCTGATAGAAGCTAGGCACCGGGAGTAGTTCTTCCAGTCTGCTCAGGAATTCCCACACCAGAAACTGCAGTGCTGTGTCATATTTGTAGCCATAATGCAATGGGTAGATGTCCTGAAACAATGCAGAGGGAAAACCATTTCATGTTTAATGCCCTGGCTATTTACTGTGTAGTTTTGTGCTCTAGGTCAGAACCCCAGAACCGCTTCCCTAAATATACAGCCAAAATTCATCAGTTCGCAAGTGATGCATGTTCACTGCCAAATGTGCTGTTGTTAGTGTTCGCAAGGTTAGCTCGCTAGAAATAATTCCATTATGCCCTTTTTAGGGATTTAACTGCTGGGGTATTCTGAAGTGTAATCAGGGTTTCCCTACTGATACTTTTGTCAGTGATTTCTATGAAGGTCACAGATCGATTGTGGCCATTTCGTATTCCGAGTCTCACCTGGAAGAAATGCTCCCTGTATGTAGGACTCCGCAGGAGGGTTTGGATGAGATCCACAAAGTTTCTCACAGAAGCCTCTACTGTTCCATCTCCTACCTTTCAAAATGCGGTGTTACAACAGACAGCGTATACATCAAAACAAAACTAGAACTGATAACAGAAAGTAATAGTGCATTCTAGTGTGATACTTACACCGTCAATGGAAGCCGATTCAGCAATCCAAAAGAGTCTGTCCAGGTGTGGCTGCACTATCGGGAGTGTTAAGGATGGCTGGTCACAGCATAAATCTAAAATGAACTACACACAAACATGTTTGGGTGTAACAAAAACTAAAGCACATGTCACATATGTCTAAAAAAATGTTTGCACTCTCACCCTTGCTCTCAGGCCAAGGCATAGTTCAACCCTTTCCTTAGCACTCAGTAGGTCTGGGACAATCTCCAAAACAACGGAGACAAACTCCTCCAGCTTGTTGTAGTATTCGACTTGGCGCATCTCTGCCACCTTCCACGTTAACGCTGACAGCAGCCGCAGTGGTGGGAGCCAGAGACGCAAGGAGGATTGAGGAACTAGAGGAAACATATAATATTGGGGGAAAAATGTCATATACTCTGATATGATACGTCTACTGAGCCTTAGCTTTGTAAAAACACTGTGGTCTTTAATAAATATGTGATAAAGAGAAGGATATGCAAGAAGTTGGTTCCCTACTGGAACCAAAACATGACTACATGGATAATTATACTTAATTTACCACTGAGCTAAGGGGTATCACCGAGTCACTGAGCAGCCTTAAGTGTCAAATAAAGTTGGGCATTGTCGTTTCACCATCTGTAATTTTGGTCCCCACAACCACTGGAAATGTTTAGTCCAGTCGATTCAGACATGTGTGTTCTCTAATACAGCCCAGTATTTAGTTTTTATAGGAGTGCTGAGAGAAACTTGATTGAACACGAAGAGAGAAAAACACTGTGAATTGGAGCAACACTTTGCAGGAGTCATTTGTGTGACCACCACCCACTACTTTATAGTGAAAAAGAAAAGCTTCTTTGGTAAGCGATTCTGGTCAGGCATGATTAGTGCTGTGAAATGTGTAACATACTAGATGTGATTACTTTGGCATAGAATGGGAAGAAATTACATTTTTTGTTTGCCGTTTTCTTATCTGCAATATACACAAAGTGCAGTTATCCCTCAAAGCCACGTGGTGCCAACTTTAATGTTAATGCACATTTTATCTGGTTTCTATATGTTTAGATAAGGTGGTGTTGGCCATGTTATTATTCTAATGTTTATATAAACAAAAAAATGCATAGTTCTGATAATTGGTTTTCAATAAAAACAATTATTTCAGTTTATGTATCTTTAACCTTTTCAGCACATTTTAACAATATTTCCTAAAGTTCCGATTGGCTCGCTGAATAAAATAGCAATTCACATTTGATCGAACTCATAAACTGACATAACTAAAAAACGTAAAAGATCTAAAGGCCGAAATATATTTCTACGACTGCATTATTGGATGGACAAACGGACAGCTTCGACGGACTTGTGAACATTTATGGTTCTCGATTGTGGGGGTTGCAAAGCAGTTAAAAGAAAAGATGGTGGACCAAACTCCGTAGATGGTCGAATGTTTGGGTAGTAGCATGCTAACATTAGAAAGCTGGCTAAGACACCTCGCAAATCCCCTCAGACATATTTTACTATAAATATTCAGGAGTCTGTCGATGCAACTGCGTGACCATGCAGTAACGCAGTCGTGGAAGCATATTTTGGCCTTTAGCATCATGTAAGCTCGGTGAATGTTAACTTACCTAGTTATAGTTATCCAGCCAACTATATATCGCAAGCTGATTTACACAACATAACCGAATAGCATAGCATACAACTACTTACCCAGCTAGATAGTTAACTTAAACACATACGTTCTAAGCACGATATTCATTCAAATACGGTTATGGAAAGCTGGAGTCATGGCAAGCCAAAATAGGTAAGGGTAGGGTTAATAAGACTAACATTATCCACGTTATAACATATTACCCCATAGAGCTAAGGTTCACAAAACCCCTGAATCAGCAAGGCCGAAATCTGCAAGACAAACAAACCTTTGACACGTTCTCGATACACCGACATTGGGTAAAAAGTTTTCTTTCAGAAATATCGGCGAAATATCATAATATCAATTTGTAGAGAGAGGGTCTCAGATAATATGCATGGAAAGTTTGTGACATAGGAAATGGTATCTCCCCGTAATAAAAAGTTGTCAAAGTAAAAGTCCTTTATGACTGGTCAGGCCCCTGGTGCAGCTGCAGTGGTGGGAGCCAGAGACTCACGGACGACACAGGGTAAATGCAAGAGAATTGTTTTAAGTTAAAATTATAGTTTATAATTTAAGTCTGACAGACACTTTTATACAGTAGTTACCAGAATAGTTACCAGCGTCATAGAAAAAAAAATTCTGGATGTACTACTAGGCCTATATATTTTCAGGGTATGTGGCGTGTAGCGGGAGTGTGTGGAGACGCACGCCCTATCCGCCTCTGCCCTCACTGCCTGCCCCAAGCCAAGCGGACAGCAGCAGAGCAGGAGATACATGAAATGACAGGCATTGTCAAGCCCAGCAATAGCCTATGGGAAAGATCCTCCGTCCGGGTGACATCCTGGCCCCGGCCCTAGCCAGATCCCTTGCATTTCTGCATCAATTACAATCATCTCAACAAGATCACTCGCAAAGATTCCTTCCCCTTACCCAAAATGGATGACGCCCTCGATGACATCACCTGGTCCAGCTCAGCTCATTGACGTTTGCAATGGCTACTGACAAGTAAAGGTGATTCCAGAGGCATATTCGGGCTCTTCAGTGAACCAGACTAGAGTTCTGGCTGGTGTTCCCCAGAGCTGCTGTGTGGTTTACCTTGATGATCTCCTTGTGCATGCAGCTGACTTCCAGAGCACCCTGGCAAATCTGCAAGAGGTCTTCCAAGCCTTCTGCTGAGGTGGCCTGCAGCTGCATCTGAAAAAGTGCCACTTGTTCCAGAGAGACAGCATTCTGGGCCGGGTCATCGGCGCAGTAGGCATGCCCACCAACCCAGAAAAGGTGGCAGCAGTGAGAGACTGGCCAGTCCCCCCTGAAGTCAGCGAGCAATGGAGCTCCGCAGCGACCTCCAGTCTTCAGCAGCCATCAGCAAGATGAGAGCTCACTGATCCCGAGCAGCTGTAGCAAGACCAGGCCCAAGATCCTGTCCTTTCCCGGGTCCAGGCCAGTGACCGTCCTGGAAAACCATATCAGCCCTGGATCCCGGCTGCAGGAGGTGCACGAGTCGCGCTGCACAAGGCTGGGGCTCACCAGAAGTAAGCCTACACCCAGTGGCGCTAGGAAGACTTATCTACTGGAGAACAGGTATGAGTGTATTGCCCCAAGAGAAAGAAGGGAGTGTCACCTAAAGCTGTCGAGCCACTGGGTTGAGCTGTGTGCTGTTTTAGCTCAATTCCGAGTCCAGCTGGTAGGGAGGAGAACAATGGCTGGCTCCTCCCAGCTCCTGGCTCACTCTAAGAGAGTGAAACACTGAGACTGAAGGTGCAGCGCTGGGGCACTCACAGCGACAGCACCAACCCACCTTAGAGACCGTGTTGCAGGCATGGGTCAATGGGGACATTTGACCTGCCTGGTGGGGGCTCGGTGGTGTGAAGTGGAAGTGATATGTGTGATGGCCTGAATATCCGCATATGCTTGTCATTTGATGTACTCCCAGTGTTCTGTGCAGAAAATCGTATGTCTAATGTTCTAATTTGGAGGGTCCTCCCCCCTTATGTTAATGTCTACGAATATTTTTAGTTAGCGATTAAGAGTCAGTGTATAAATACCCTAGTGTGATTTTCCTGCTGTTCAAGCATCTTTGTCTACACTAAGCCTGTAAAATTTGTTTGCGAATGTAAGTCTGCTCCATTTACTATTTTGTATCAATGTCTGAATGCTTGTGCCTTGTGTGAACAGCAAGAAAGCCAAAGATACACCTGACTCCACAAGATCGCTACAATATTTAGTTTCAAGCCTGCTAGCGTCAGTCCCTTCTCCCAACCAGCTAAACATTTATCATGGGAGCTGGTTCTCGTGGTCTTTGTTAATAATTCCATTGGTATTTAGAGTAGTCATAGCCTTTCCTTTTTCTAATGCAAAGAATTAACTAGAATTCTTCTCACTTTCCTCTAACCACTTGGCCCAAGCCAACTTAGCCAGGTCCAAATAAAGGTAATCAATTTGTCAACGAATGCCCCTTATCTAGTTTTTCTTCTGTGATGTTTTCCTTTGTTAATATTCTCAGTTATTCACTAGTTCTGCCTCTGTTTGATTCAAATGACACTCCTCCCTTCTGTGTTGCTGAGGCAACATGTTAATTGGCTGGTGCTGTTGATGACTAGGTTCAAGCCACTATGTTTGTTTCCCATTAACAGAGACAGGACTTTGTACGATCACCAGAGTTTTTTAAATACAGACAGCCAGAGGAATGTGAGGAGAAATATGTGTAATGGATCATAATCAAGGACTGTGCCTTTAAAATGAGTTGACCCCTTATACTACTGCCCTACCCTCAAAGCCCTTTGCACTGTAGAGTAATTGCTCATTCACTCTGATGTTGTTAACCCCTTTCAAAAGCCATTTGATCACAGGTCACTGAGATTGCATCTGATGGTTGTATTTGCACACTTGTTTAAGTTTGACAGCTGCACCCAGTTGTTGTGCAAACAGAGAAAATGAGTGAACACTGCTGAGGAAATACAGTACACGCAGCACCAAGGAACAAGGGTGGAGCCTCAAGGCCTGCCTCTGTAATTCAGCATCTCATACTTTGGTTGAATATGGACAACTTACCTGCCATTGAATTATTCTGGTGATTAGAAATCACATAATCACAGTTGAGCGAGAGCATTCATGTGGGTGGCTCACCTTTGTCCACACAGAGATAACATATCAGAGGTATATGATGGTACCCTTAGGTCATGTGTAACACGGTGGACACAGCTCAATTAAAAGAGTGTGGGCGACAGAGCATCTATCTACTTGGACCAGTATCAGAGGAATTTAAGTACGACTATGGAGGTAGATGAATGCAACACACGTTAAGATTTAAGTTTAAAATAAATTAGTACATTTATTAATACGGTTGAATGGATATATACATATATGATATAAATAACAATAATTAAAATAAATAGATTGAAATAAATAAATTGTGCAAAGTGCAGTGCAAGGAATAACAATATCAGATGTTTCCTAAACCTTATCCGGGTGCACCCTTTTCTAACTAAATCTATACAATTATATTACATACAGTTATACAATGACCTAAATAATTAATAAAATATCAATTCCAATTTGATTAAAAACAATCACAGTGTTGAAAGTACATTCGAAGTATTTGTTCAAGTTCAGTTATATATACAGTGTATGAAAGTACATTCAACATTTTCAAAGTGTTCAAAGTACATTAAAACAATCACAGGGTTCAAAGTATTGGCTCATCAGAAATTAAAGGGTTCATGTAAGTCAAAGTCAGTCAAGTCAAAGGTGTCCTACCACTGTGAAATGAGGGAAAAGGGAAAGTGGTAGGGTTACGATCCTGGTAATCTTTACGGGTAGCTCGCCATCAAAATTCATCCATTTCCATAAAACCTGACCTGTAAATTTACAGGCCACAAACAATTATGCATCTCACATTTGACTGAAATCAACAAATTAAAGAAACAAAACAAGTACGTTTGATTCCAGTTGCTCTACGTAACTATTACAGGGAGGTATGCTAATATTTATTATTACGTTTGGTTACCTAGCTTAGCTTAGCTTAGTATTTATCTAACGGTCAAAAGAACTCACCGAAGCTAGCATTCCATTACCGTTAGCGTTGAGTTATTTGTATTTCTCTACGGGGTATCTACAGTTCATTTCATCAATATTCAGGCTCTTATGTTCGGCATTCTCCGGTCAGGTTTTGTTGTCTTCTCTTGGGTTCTATATCAAATCAATAATGTTTAAATTATTCTAATGTTTATCTTATTCAATTATTTAAATTAAAAGGGTTCATAATAATTATTTACCTGTTCACGCGTTCAACTGCCAGTGTCTGTCTGTGTTGGGTGTCAACTGCCTGTCTATCTGTGTTGGGTCAGATTTGGTTGCCACGGCAATGACTGAGCGCAGCTCTGATTGGTGGACGGGGTTCCGAAAGTTCTATGACATTAACACTTTGTTGTCTGGGCTACACATGGGAAACTTTGCATTTTGATCTTGAATATGGATCATTGTTAAATTGCCGCCAGAGTTGTGTGTTATGGGATGAGAATAAAGTTTCATTTAATTTCATTACAGTCAATGAATTCCAGAACCAACATTCTCATTCAATGTGTGGTGGATGATTGTCTCCTCAAAACATGTCATCTACTCTCCCTCAGTTCACAAAACATTCAAGAACATTCTCTGTAGGAAGTTTAGTAATTACTGAGATTGGAAATAAGTGGATGTGGATGTACTCTACATTTAAGAATATTAAAGTTAAGCTGTAATTGTGTAAAAAGCTACTATTTGTGTCATGTTGTGTCATACTCAGTAAACTATGTGTGAATGAAACATAATGCGGTAGCAAGTATTACCAAGTTTATTTAAGTATTACCAACATTTATCAGCATTCACTTCCCAATGTGTTCACACATGGCACCACACAGACAAGGAAGAAAGGAAGATCAACATTTTAGTAATAAAAACATACCTTCATTAAAATGTCTTCCTACTGCAGTGACCGGGGTGTTCCCAGTAATATCCTAGTTCATACTGACAAACTGTCAATAGTCTACATGAAAAAAGTAAAGTGCATGGTAAGTTGTCCCCCTTGATGGCTTTAGTGTTCTAGCTGAAATTATTGCGATTAGTTCTGTGTGAGACAGACTGGTAGGAGTTGGTTCCTCTACAGCTCAATGCGTTGCTGCTCCTGCTCCTCCTGCTGCTGCTCCTGCTGCTCCTGCGGCTGCTGCTGCATCTCGTGGACCTTCTCCTGCAGTGTTTGGGTCATGAAGTTGAAGCTGTCAGCCTTCAGGTGGCGTCCAACCTGCTGTTTCAGCCCAATGCCCAGATACTCCTCCCCAGCACCGTATGTTGGCCAATGGGTCAGACCAGGCCCGTTGGGGGATCTAAAGAAGGAAATCAAGAGCGTGAATGTGCGCGTGCGCGCACACACACACACACACACACACACACACACACAACCAATGTAACAGTAATATCTGTTACAAGCCATGGCAACCAATTGTATTCCATAGCAAGAAGTGGATAGCTGATAAACACTATGTTAATTATATGATAATGAAATTACCCAGTCCGTGCAAAGTTGCCCCAGTATGCCATCATGGTTCTACACAACTCAACTTCTTCCTCAGTGAAAGTGCCTTACAGTGAGAACAGAGACAGGTACAGCAAGGAGATTCATTATTAGACTTTTGTTTTTCCAGTTCAACCATATTTATAACACCTGTGAAATAGGAGTCATAAAATCCTTTCATAGATACATTTTGTATAATCCCACTAAGGGATTAGAGAACGTGTGTAGAGAATGCCATGGAAGCTTTAAACTTTACCATTCAGGTTAATATGGCTGTTAAAGAAGCAGCCTCCAAATACAAAGGCAATCTCGTCTCCGTGGTCTGCTCTGACAAAGCTGGGACGCCTCTCTGCAAGAATGCTTGGGGGGTGCTGGAACTCATATGCAAAAACTGGTGCTCCTGAATCTGTGGGAAGAAATCTGAATTTAAAACTGGACGTTTTTTCCTCCTGCGCGCTTTCTGTGCATGTGTGTGTCTGCCTGTTTGTTGATACATGCGTGTTTCCGTGTCCCTACATTATGCTTTTAAATTATTTTAAGGAGAATAAATGGTTATAAAATTTTGTTTCATACTTGGAACATAACACGTTTTTTTTCACACGTCCTTTGTTCCCGTGAAAGCATGGTATTGGAATTTGAATGAAAGAAATAGGTGCTACAAATCACAGGTAAGTCTCTAACCTCTGTGAGCATTTGATAGCATGATAGCAGGAATGGTGAAAAATATGTCTCCAAAGAATTCTGTGAAACTGTCTCTGTTTTTGATGCGATCCTCTCCACTCCCTATGAACTCGTTCAGGATCAAATCAGTGCTTAATTTGCCGTCAGGCTGAAAAATAAAGATTAACTTCACCTCTATACACCTCAGTAAAATCAGAATCAGAGTTGTATGGTGACATTCCACTAGGCACATTCTAATACCAGAGATACTGTGCGTAGTGCATAGTACATAGATATCTCTGCTAACAGAATACTGTATATATCATCATATATTCACTTTGCCTGGTGTTCAGCATAATTTGAGGCTAGATACTTACGTAAAAGACGGAAAAGAGGTCAACAAAGTTTTTCATTGTGTCACGATCAATCCCGTCCACCCAGTCAGGTGGTAACATGAACTGAAATCACATACATAGCATTTTCATCTTCTCATACCAAGACATCTATTTAAAACATAGCACATTCCTTATATATCCTGCTGAATGTATATGCTCATTTTAGCTTTAAAACATATCCTGAAATGTAAGTAGAATGTATGCATTTCACTTGCTGAGTTCACTTACTGAAGGTAGTAACCAGCCACATTCATGGTTGTTAATACCATTAATTAATGGCACCTTGTTGAACTCATGAGACTCAAGAAGGTCTGCCACTTGCTTTGGTAGGATATGTCCATCCTTCACCACTCCAAAGACCAACTGTTTATTCTGTAAAAAAAGAGGAAAAGGTTGAAAGGGGAAATATGATATTCTGAATTACTTTTTCAAAAGAATTGTAAATCCTTCCAGAGCAAGAGCTACTCTCAAAGGCAATTAAATATTTCACACACAAAAAATGAGGCCTCTATCTCACTTCCATGTAGTAAAGACTGTAAAAAAAAGGGCTCTGATATCTCACCTCCTGTGTAAATTTCACAATGTCCTCAGCTGACAACTGCATCACACAATCCACAATCTGGTATGGCTTGGTGCCTTCACAGTTTGTCACATTGGCCACAATCTAAAGAAATAATGAAAACAACTTTTGGAATACAGGCTGCATTTAAGGCAATCTGTCAATAATTATATCTCCTAGTGAATAACATGGTGAAGATGGGCTGAAAATAATAACCATTGCCGTGGCGATAGGATTAGTGTTGACGACGGAAAACAAAGTTGCTGTGCCACTCTCTGCTATAGCACGGTGGAAAAGACCAGTACTCAGCGGGGAAAGAACCTGGTGTGAAGACAAACAGCATTCATCAGTGCATACGTCTACAAAATGCAACAGTCACATTGAGCCATTTTTAATGCACATTAGACGTTTTGAAATTTGACAGGCAAACAAATGACTCAAAAGTCACTCCACCCTCAACTCCACTGCACAAAATTATGATTTTTAGATTAAACAATGAGAATAGAATTAAACAATACTAGAATACACACTATGTAGTTCTTTGATAGACATGTTCATTGTTCATGAAATAAATGAAGTAGATATTAAAGATATTCTACATGAATTGAGTAAAAATAAGTTTGATTGTGGCTGTCACAGATATATGTAAATATCTATGATTTACATTACAAGGCTGTTGAGACCACAGAGACTAAGATTCAGGCATTTATGACAGATGACAAAATCCCAAAGTATGAGCATTGGAGCCTCACTAGCAGTGACACGCTAACGCCCCCGGCGGACTCTCCGAATATGGTGACGGAAGACGGGTCTCCTCCAAAGCTGTGGATGTTCTCCTGGACCCACTGCAGCGCGGCCACCTGGTCCAAAAGGCCCGTGTTTCCCGGGGCGTTCTCATCCCCAGTGCTGTGTAGGAAACAGAACAGGACAGCTGTAGGTGTGAGGGCCTGAATCTGAGGTGTACAGTACTGCGAACACACTGGAACAGCGACTTACACGTTAGAAAACAGTAAAGAAATGAAGGGTTTTCTGTTGAAAGACACATTACTTTCTCAATGTGTGAAATGATGTGTGATACTTTAAAAAAATGAGATATTTTCAGTACTAAGTCTCATGAATAGGCGTTTGAACGAGGGCGAGAACACATCCAATAAGTGATGACGCTCATTATGAATACCTCATTAAAAAGTGAACCAGTCAACATGGCCATATGCCTAAAGCAACTACTGTAACTGGAAAATAGTTAGAGGTTGCATTATCTTCTTAAATTAGGTTTAAAGTACAAATAGATGAATCACCTGAAAAATCCCAGAATTCCCAACCTGTACTGAATTACCACCACAACCACATTCTGATAGGCTGCCAGGACAGATCCATCAGTCATGGAAGCACTTCCCAAAGAAAACCCTCCTCCATGTATCCATACCATGACCTGTGTGACACCGACACTACATATTACTACGGAAGACACTTACAGCTTGCTGCGTACGTGACCAAAGCATTAGCAACAATTTATGATATTCACCATGATAACAGAGCATCAGTCATTACAGAACAGTCTTCATAAGTTTGAGGGCAACACTAATGATTTTGTAGGGACAAGGACATCAGCCACCGAAGCCTGAGGTGGCTGTTTTGTAATTTCACTTACAGGTAACATTGCATCTTGCGCAGGCTGAGCAGGAGTGTAAACATTGAGATATAGGCAGTCCTCAGACACCTCAGGGATGTCCACGATCATGCCGGCCATCCCCAAAAGGTCTTCGGATAGCTGTCTGTCTTGCAAACACCTTAAGGAGACACCAATTAAAAATACATATTTTAGGATTCTAACAATGCTAAGCTTGATTGACTTCTCTACAGGGATACGAGTGAAGATGAAATACATATTTTAGGATTCTAACAATGCTAAGCTTGATTGACTTCTCTACAGGGATACGAGTGAAGATGAAATACATATTTTAGGATTCTAACAATGCTAAGCTTGATTGACTTCTCTACAGGGATACGAGTGAAGATGAAATACATATTTTAGGATTCTAACAATGCTAAGCTTGATTGACTTCTCTACAGGGATACGAGTGAAGATGAAATACATATTTTAGGATTCTAACAATGCTAAGCTTGATTGACTTCTCTACAGGGATACGAGTGAAGATGAAATTCATATTTTTTCATCATGTTAATCATGTTCAATATGTCCTGCAGCAAGGGGGACTGTGATAACTGGGATGATCGTGTGTGGATAAAACACAAGCCCCTGACCGAAATATGTCCATGGCAGTTTAATTGAAGTTTCAGCGTGTTCAAGTGTGACTAACATCTGTTCATTAAAAAAACAAGTTGAGCTACATGTAAGTAAAATACTGCAGTGTTTCCCCTACCATTATATTGGGGGGGCGCCATGTTGCCATGTTGCCATGGAGATTTAACGTTAGGCTACTTTCTGTCTGAAGAAAAGGTAGCAGTGTTGAAGAATGGATGACTTGAAATTGGACGACTTGAAATTAATATATGAAATTGAACAACATCAACACCTATACGGATAAAATAAATAAACAAGGATAGCAAAACAGATTGATAAGCATAGAATGAGAACGGCAGAAACGCGGGCAGGTCGTCAGATGACGAGACAGATCAGTGACACAGGCTGGTTTCTTTTTTCGTCATATGTGAAGGCTGAGACATTCATAACATTTTATTCAGTCTTACTGATGGTCCTTTTGTAATGCCAACAGGTGCACTTTGTTGTGCATAAGTATAAATCAAGCTTAAAGCCTATTTTGCTACATTTTTGTAGTCCTGGTAATCTTTTGTTTGGCATATTGGTAAGGAGGGCCATTTCTCAATGGTTTTGTTCTTGATGAATGAATGTTTGTTTATTAATGAGTTATTTTTTAACAAATAACTCAATTATAATTACAAAGAGGAAAATTCGCAACTTTTTATCGCAACTTTCACTTGCTTTCAATTTCATCGCAACAAACACCTAAAAACACAGCAACTTTCATCGCAACTTTTTGGAAAAGCTCCCGCTAAATCAGGAATTTTAGGCCACAACTATCTCAAAAATGTTTCTTCCAGAAGCCCAGAAAGATACACTGCAGTGACAAAAGCATAAAAAGAAACTTTCCGATGTTTAGTTCAATGTACAGTTCAAATAATTGTTCAGTTGTTATATTGACTGCTGTCATTAAAAGAAACACAAGTGTTTGGGTTGGTGGCCAGCCGCCGCAAACCCCCCCCCCCTCCCCAAAGCTGTAAACCTAGGGGAAACACTGATTGTGATACTTGGAATAGGTTACTGAATAAAAGTTAACAGTTAATCAGTAATTGTATGGGAATACATTTTTAAAGTAACCCTCCCAGCCCTGGTCTTGCTTCATCACATATCATTATATTGATTTGCTGACACATTACCCATTTTTGATGTATTAATACACTAGCGTTTAAAATCCACTTTGTAGCCTACTGCAATTGTTCTGGGGCTCAGAACCTTGATGTGTATTCTGAGTGTGACCCCAACCTACATTGGAGGCATTTGGGTGGCATCCCTGATTCCCTCCCATCCTTGCACAGGTTGCGGTGGAGCCAGCCGTAGGTTTCCCACTGGTGGCTGGGCAAAAGGCACACTCAGGTAGGCATGAACCAAGGTTGTCTTTCCTCGGACACGGATGTAGTTCCCCTTAAGGTCTCCCAGTTTGGTGTGGATTAGTGGTCCTATGTTGATCAAAGACGAGGAGAAGTTATTCAGTTCATTTCCACTGATGTCATTGATAAAAGTGGCATTACAATGCATTTGTCAACATTCATTGCTGTAACATCATGTTCTTCTCAGCCTTTGCCATCATCTAGCAAACTGGAAACTGAAACTAGATTTATCCTCGCTGCATGTTTTCACCTTGATCGGCTGTTTGTTCGTATTGTAGCCATGTTCGTTTGTATTGCATAACCACGGTCTTTTAATTGAATAAAAGTAGATGTCCTACCGAACATTTTGATCTCAAATGACACAAATGCTTATGTTTCTGATAGAAATAAACAATAACTTGCAAACACTAAATGGCGTTCTGGTGCATTAGGTCAGCAATAAATGGCAACATGAGAATTGCAATCCGATTAAGAGAGACTTTCTCACTTTCCCGACGACCATACTTACCATTATGTGCTGTAGATGAACTCAAATGTAGAACAAGTGCAGTGAGTAACAGGTTAAAAATAGATTTCATTATGCTAAGATTACGTTTGAATCCTGAAAGCTCTGGTCGTGCGCACCTTACAGAGGAGTTCTTAAGGACGCGGAGTTACTCAACAGCCCTAAAAGTAACTGCTCCGCCTCCAGACCCATATTTGGCAGACCTTTCTCATGTTGCTTGAAAATGGGTAGCCAAGACAACTACTAAAAGGGGGCGCTATATTTAATAAGAGTGTAGGCGATGATGAGCTATATGACAAGGCAAAATCTGACCACTACAACAGGGACAGCAATAACGTTTCCTGCACAACTCCTATCATTCAGGGACTTTTTTTAGAGCAGAGATTGCTCAGCAGTACTCAGTCTCCTAATTTGCCAAGATGCTGATTGTGGATTATCACTCTGTAACATGCACCTTCGGTAAGGTGTGCACTGCCCTGCTATTGTTTCTGACATCCATGACAGTGGCCGACTGATCCTTTTCCAAATTGAACCCCATTATGACCTACCTGAGGGGCAGCATGGGGCAGGAGATGCTGAATGGGCTGGTTATCCTGTCCATTGAAAAAGCATATCATGCATCACCACTTTTATGTTTGGAAGGGATCGTTCGGCTTGCAGGTGTGCTGTGCCTCTGGTTGTGCTCAGTGACGTAGGTCTTGACGTTCAGATTTTGCGCCTAAACTAGCGATATCGTATCGCCTCGTCATGTGATCAAATAGAGACTTGACATTGGACAACAAGATACATTTTACCCAGCAATAATCTCTGCATATGACAAAAATACCAAAGAAAATAAGAAATTATTTATTTAATTGAAGTTTTTTTTAATAGTTTCTGTATGTATAAAATTGTGTTATAGACAAACAAACAAACAAGGCTGACTTCAGTCAGTTTTTTATTGCCACAAGCAACACACTGCACAACACACACGTGGATTTTATGGAGGCGACACAGGACACACACACACACAAACACACGCAGGCCTGAGGTCGCTGTAAATTTTACGCTCTGCTTTTCTCCCATCCTGGACTGTCCTTCCCCCATGACCCTCCAGGAGCAGTGGGCAGCTTCTCAGCGCCCGGGGACCAAGTGAACCGTCCGCGTCGGTCACAGACGGACAGGAGAGTGAACTGTTCTTTTTTGCATGTTTTTCTGTTGGGGTTCTTATTGGAGGAAACCCCTTTCGAACACGGGAGAACATGCAAACTCCACACAGAAAGTCCTGGGAGATAGCTACTGCTACTGATTCCAATTCTGTGACCATTTCCTTTTTCTAATGCAAAGAATTAGAATTCTTCTCGCTTTCTTCTAACCACTTGGCCCAAGCCAACTTAGCCAAATCCAAATAGGTCATCAATTTGTAAACAAATGCCCCTTATCTAGTTCTTCTTCTGTGATGTTTTCCTTTGTTAATATTCTCAGTTATTCACTAGTTCTGCCTCTGTTTGATTCAAATGACACTCCTCCCTTCTGTGTTGCTGAGGCAATATGTTAATTGGCTGGTGCTGTTGATGTCTCGGTTCAAGCCACTATGTTTGTTTCCCATTAACAGAGACAGGATTGTGTACGATCATCAGAGTTTTATAAGTACAGACATCCAGAGGAATGTGAGGAGAAATGATCTGATTTTAACAAAATGTGTAATGGATAGTAATCAAGGACTATACCAGAGCTGCCAACATTGTTTTTCAGAAAGTAGTAGCAAGCCGAGCGGAGCGAGGTGGAAATGTTTTAGGCCGGGGGTCTGGGGGCCGTTGAGGGCCCCAGAAGCCAGAGACTTTACGTGATCTGAGATGCAATCTAGGTCATATTAGGACATGTTTTTCTGCAAAAAACTGCAGTATTTTGAGTGTATAATTCTTCTTTTCCCTATACTGTTGCACACAATTATACACAGACATACACAAAAAGGTGTTTTATTACCCAAACACATAAAATAATACTGAATTACCAAATACAGTACTGACACTGTAGTGTCATATGGTGGTCACTAAGCACTGAACATTAGAGCAACATTAGAGTTCAACCTAAAATAAATATTAATATTTCTCTACTGATCTGTGCTATAAATGTAATTTCTGTATAATTACAATCATTTTAAGCATTATTATTAAGCATTTCGCTGAATTTGCGCATGTCCTGTTCAAACGCGAGGTGAGACAGTGACGAGCTGCGCCTCATCTCAGATTGTGCAATCCCTCACAAACTGGGATGAGCGCATGCCTTTTCTCATTGTCTGTCACCACTGTAACATTTCGATAGATAGATACTTTATTCATCCCGAGGGAAATTTTGGAAATTTGTAGGCACATTTATTATGTGTCCCTTCTATCCATAGAATAGGTCATGTCTTTCACGTAGTGAAGAACCAGGGGTGCAAACTCATCAGGGATGAAAAAGGTGACAACGATGTGAACCCCCTAGGAGGGTCCGGGGCATGCTCCCCGAGGGAATATATTTTATTTATAAGAACATTTTGCACATTTTAAAGTTCAATGCATCAATCTGGTGCACTTTGATAACAAAATTATGAGGCTAGATCTATGAAAAACGTTGTGCTGTTGTAAACAATTTTGTGCTCTGGTAACAGTTTCATCATAAACATTCCTGTGTTGAATGTTGCACGGGCACAGGCCAACCCAACCACCCACCCCAATACCCTCCCGACCACCCACTCCAGTCCACTTCACCAAAGCACATTACGTCACAGATCTCCATCAGGTATTAAGCCAAAAAAAAAGGGCCAACTATAGTAACAGAAAATCAACAGAGGCTGCATCAGGCATGGCCTAGCTTCTCCGTGTTCTTGAAAAACTGTGACAGTGGGAACACATATTCTTTTCCCTTTACATTACTCGTTGAGTCTAGCTTGTCAGGACAAGGCCCATTTGCACCTGACTCCTAGTTGAACCACAGTAATGGCACCCTCCTCCTAAAATTCTCTCATTCTGAAACCAAACTGAAGTAGGAGAGTGGTAAGTTTGTTCAGTTGTAGTGAAGCGCCCGGCAGTAGAAAACGGGTCATACACATAGCTCATGAAAAGTAAAAAACAAATAATGATAAAATAAATATGTATGATTCCGATCATTTTTATAATCAAAATCGCTGAATTTGACCATGTCCTGTTCAAACAGAGGCGACTCGCGAGGTGAGGCAGCGACGAGCTGCGCCTCATCTCAAGATTGTGCAATCCCTCACACACTGGGTTGAGCGCATGACTTTTGCTTTCTCATTGTTTGTCATCACTGAAATATTTGTAGACACTTTTATTATATGTCGTTTGTATCCATATAATAGGTAATGTAATGTATTTCACGTATGTGAAGAAGCAATTTAGTCTTGCTTGCTGTCATAAAACCAGTGAAAAAGCACATAGGGGAGGCAAACCTAACCTCTGCCTCAATGAAGGGGGCGTGCGATAGCCTGGAAAATGGACTTCCAATCCAGTGAAGTGATAAATACATAATGGGAGACCAATGCCAGAGCTAAAAGTTTTGCTTCAAACGACAGGACAGAAGATAACTTTAGCAGCTAAACTCCCGACCAAACTCGGCTGACGGCCATCTTTTATTTGAATGTAAATTTTTCGGCGTTTTCACGCTTAGATAATTCAAAAGTTACCGAGAAAAAGACACTGTACTATCCAATAACACCGTTACTGTAACCAGCAAAAATGGAACTGTCTGACATTTGGACGTTAGCCTACGTTAGATAGCATAACGTTATTGCAGCGTACCAACGTCACACGTTACCGTAAATGCCATCTTAGAAAGGCCGCTCGAAACCAACGCTTTCACCCGAAAGACATGTCTTGTAGCGGAGCTGCGTCAATTACCGCTAATACACCTGTCTATTACGGCATCAATGCAGCTTACCTTCCATTTCGAACAGACGCAAAATAAAAAGCGTTCCTGTCATGGTGGCCAAACGAACAATCTTGAAAAAAATATTCATGACAGCTTGCGTTCGCAGATTACTTGGAGGACCCCCCCCCCCCCCCCAAAAAAATATTTTTATTGCAGATCTACACGAATCACACAAATTACCTATTTTGGATCAAAAACGGCGAATTTCGCCGAAAGGTGACGAGTTTGCACCCCTGAGAACCTATTTAGCAGTGAAAAAGCAGAGGGGAGGCAAACAGTACCTCTGCCTCAATGAAGGGGACGTTCGAGAGCCTGGAAACTGGATTTTCAATCGAAACGTGAAGTGATAAATAATGGGAAACCAATGCCGGAGCTAAAAGGTTTGTTTCAAACGACGGACAGAAGATAACACGATCGACTACTCAGATTGAAAGCCAAATTGCTTTTTGGAACCTCAAGAATTGATTTGGCTTTGGACGAACACCGGAGACTCAATATTAACAAGGGGGAGGGGGGGACTTCTCACCCCTCATTCGCTAACATTACATTGATATCAGCCCTTGCTCCGTTGATTTCACATTATTTCTCTGAGGATTGTTTAATGTCTATGTGAAGCCATTTAACATCATTCAAGAGGTTGTCATCACTTTGAACCCAAGACTGCTTTCTATTGGTGAGCTGATTTTGAGAAATTAAACTTTGCAGCTAAGGTTGTGTTTCCTGTTGGCTATGTTTATGTAGTTGCTATGCTAGCTAGGATAACTAGCTAGTTAAGGACACTTTAAATATCATTAAACGATTTAAATGGAAGAGTTCAATTTGCATGAAATGATAGCTAGTTATCTAGCTGATGTTATAATCTCCTCGATTTAACTCAAACAATTATAATGGGAAAAGGTAGAAACCCTCAGGGTGCCTGTACAACTTCGTATGAAATAGTTCATATTCGAGTTCATCACAAGCTAGCAGCTGCCAACTGTATGTACCTTACCTATGTGTTGATAAGAATGCTGATATGAAATATGAAAAACAACCAGTAGTTGATGTGCAAGTTGCAAATTGAATGGTGATTTAAGCTACTCTATTGGGTTTATATATTTGTAAATCTGACTCTGAAAGATCACCAGCCACGAACCTCACCGCACGTTACTGGTCTACATGTATAGAATTCCTCATCAACCGCGGGAATCCTTAAACTACAAAACAGCATAGCATCCTGGTCAAAGTACTGACGGCATTAAAAATAATAAAGTACCCCGAACCTATTGGCTCTTTGCCTACGCAAGGGACGAATCATAATACGGCTTATATGTGAGCTTTAGGGCTGGTTGGATGTCAACACATGCACGTGGCTGGTCCAGGGAACAAGGGTGGAGCCTCAAGGCCTGCCTCTGTTATTCAGCATCTCATACTTTGGTTGAATATGGACAACTTACCTGCCATTGAATTATTCTGGTGATTAGAAATCACATAGAATAGATCACGTAATCACAGTTGAGCGAGAGCATTCATGTGGGTGGCTTACCTTTGTCCACACAGAGATAACATATCAGAGGTATATGATGGTACCCTTAGGTCATGGGAAACTTTGCATTTTGATCTTGAATATGGATCATTGTTAAATTGCCGCCAGAGTTGTGTGTTATGGGATGAGAATAAAGTTTCATTTCATTTCATTTCATTTCATTACAGTCAATCAATTCAAGAACTAACATTCAATGTGTGGTGGATGATTATCTTCTCAAAACATGTAATCTACTCTCCCTCAGTTCACAAAACATTCAAGAACATTCTCTATAGGAAGTTTAGTAATTACTGAGATTGGAGAATTAGTGGATGATGATGTACTCTGCATTTAAGAATATATATTAAGAATATTGGTCTAAGCTGTAATGGTTTAAAAAGCTTCTAATTGTGTCATGTTAATGACACATCACATTCGATAGTATTAGCTCAGTACACTATGTGTGAATGAAACATAATGCGGTAGCAAGTATTACCAAGTTTATTTAAGTATACCAACATTTATCAGCATTTACTTCCCAATGTGTTCACACATGGCACCACAGACAAGGAAGATCAACATTTTAGTTATAAAAACATACCTTCATTAAAATGTCTTCCTACTGCAGTGACCGGGGTGTTCCCAGTAATATCCTAGTTCATACTGACAAACTGTCAATAGTCTACATGAAAAAAGTAAAGTGCATGGTAAGTTGTCCCCCTTGATGGCTTTAGTGTTCTAGCTGAAATTATTGCGATTAGTTCTGTGTGAGACAGACTGGTAGGAGTTGGTTCCTCTACAGCTCAATGCGTTGCTGCTCCTGCTGCTGCTCCTGCTGCTGCTCCTCCTGCTGCTGCTCCTCCTGCTGCTGCTCCTGCTGCTGCTGCTGCTTCATCTCGTGGACCTTCTCCTGCAGTGCTTGGGTCATGAAGTTGAAGCTGTCAGCCTTCAGGTGGCGTCCAACCTGCTGTTTCAGCCCAATGCCCAGATACTCCTCCCCAGCACCGTATGTTGGCCAATGGGTCAGACCAGGCCCGTTGGGGGATCTAAAGAAGGAAATCAAGAGCGTGAATGTGCGCGTGCGCGCACACACACACACACACACACACACACACACACACACACACACACACACACACAACCAATGTAACAGTAATATCTGTTACAAGCCATGGCAACCAATGGTATTCCATAGCAAGAAGTGGATAGCTGATAAACACTATGTAAATTATATGATAATGAAATTACCCAGTCCGTGCAAAGTTGCCCCAGTATGCCATCATGGTTCTACACAACTCAACTTCTTCCTCAGTGAAAGTGCCTTACAGTGAGAACAGAGACAGGTACAGCAAGGAGATTCATTATTAGACTTTTTTCCCCCAGTTCAACCATATTCATAAAATCATAAAATCCTTTCATAGATACATTTTGTATAATCCCACTAAGAGATTAGAGAACGTGTGTAGAGAATGCCATGGAAGCTTTAAACTTTACCATTCAGGTTAATATGGCCGTTACAGAAGCAGCCTCCAAATACAAAGGCAATCTCGTCTCCGTGGTCTGCTCTGACGAAGCTGGGACGCCTCTCTGCAAGAATGCTTGGGGGGTGCTGGAACTCATATGCAAAAACTGGTGCTCCTGAATCTGTGGGAAGAAATCTGAATTTAAAACTAGACGTTTTTTCCTCCTGCGCGCTTTCTGTGCATGTGTGTGTCTGCCAGTTTGTTCATACATGCGTGTTTCCGTGTCCCTACATTATGCTTTTAAATTATTTTAAGGAGAATAAATGGTTATAAAATTTTGTTTCATACTTGGAACATAACACGTTTTTTTTCACGCGTTCCTTGTTCCCGTGAAAGCATGGTATTGGAATTTGAATGAAAGAAATAGATGCTACAAATCACAGGTAAGTCTCTAACCTCTGTGAGCATTTGATAGCATGATAGCAGGAATGGTGAAAAGTATGTCTCCAAAGAATTCTGTGAAACTGTCTCTGTTTTTGATGCGATCCTCTCCACTCCCTATGAACTCGTTCAAGATCAAATCAGTGCTGAATTTGCCGTCAGGCTGAAAAATAAAGATTAACTTCACCTCTATACACCTCAGTAAAATCAGAATCAGAGTTTTATGGTGACATTCCACTAGGCACATTTTAATACCAGAGATACTGTGCGTAGTGCATAGTACATAGATATCTCTGCTAACAGAGATACTGTATATATCATCATATATTCACTTTGCCTGGTGTTCAGCATAATTTGAGGCTAGATACTTACGTAAAAGAGGTCAAAAAAGTTTTTGATTGTGTCACGATCCATCCCGTCCACCCAGTCAGGTGGTAACATGAACTGAAATCACATACATAGCATTTTCATCTTCTCATACCAAGACATCTATTTAAAACATTGCACATTTCTTATATATCCTGCTGAATATATACATGTATGCTCATGTTAGCTTTACAACATATTCTGAAATGTGAAAAGTAGAATGTATGCATTTGTACAACTGAGTTCACTTACTGCAGGTAGTAACCAGCCACATTCATGGTTGTTAATACCATTAATTAATGGCACCTTGTTGAACTCATGAGACTCAAGAAGGTCTGCCACTTGCTTTGGTAGGAAATGTCCATCCTTCACCACTCCAAAGATCAACTGTTTATTCTGTAAAAAAGAGGAAAAGGTTGAAGAAAATATGAAATTCTGAATTACTTTTTCAAAAGAATTGTAAATCCTTCCAGAGCAAGAGCTACTCTCAAATGCAATTAAATATTTCACACACAAAAAATGAGGCCTCTCTCACTTCCATGTAGTAAAGACTGTAAAAAAAGGGCTCTGATATCTCACCTCCTGTGTAAATTTCACAATGTCCTCAGCTGACAACTGCATCACACAATCCACAATATGGTATGGCTTGGTGCCTTCACAGTTTGTCGCATTGGCCACAATCTAAGGAAATAATGAAAACAACTTTTGGAATACAGGCTGCATTTAAGGCAATCTCTCAATAATTATATCTCCTAGTGAATAACATGGTGAAGATGGGCTGAAAATAATAACCATTGCCGTGGCGATAGGATTAGTGTTGACGATGGAAAACATAGTTGCTGTGCCACTCTCTGCTATAGCACGGTGGAAAAGACCAGTACTCAGCGGGGAAAGAACCTGGTGTGAAGACAAACAGCATTCATCAGTGCATACGTCTACAAAATGCAACAGTCACATTGAGCCATTTTTAATGCACATTAGACGTTTTGAAATTTAACAGATAAACTAATTTCAGTGTTGACTCAAAAAGTCACTCCACCCTCAACTCCACTGCACAAAATTATGATTTTTAGATTAAACAATGAGAATAGAATTAAACAATACTGATATGTGCTTCAACTCCTTGTAACTAATGCAAAGGGGACGCAAGCCAGGCTTAGGGTTTCAACACCTTATCATCATCATCATCATCATCATTGTTTATTCAGGGAGAAATTGACTGAGCACAGGGCTCTTTTGCAGCAATGCCCTGATTGAGGCCACATAGTACAGAAGAACAATACATAAACAAACCACAACAAAACGAAACAGACAAAATACATTTAAAAAAAAAACACACACCAAACAACTCAGAAATTAAGCATAAAAAATAAATAAATAAAATAACATAAAGTAAAAAAATTAAATCAGAGAATCATTCAAAACAACAACATTGAGGCACATCCTTATTATCTAAAAGGCTCTTAAATTGGTTGACAGACAAATACTTGGTTAATTTCAACTCCACTTGAATAGTGTTCCATTTATGGGAAGCAAAGAACTTAAAAGCTATTTTACCTATATTAGTTTTTGTAAGGGGGATTTCAAGGGAGATGAGGCTCTGTGACCGTGTATTATGACAGATGGATTTTAATTTTAAAAGTGACATGAGATAATTAGGCAGTTTTCCCACTAAGGCTTTATAAACAAATAAAAGACAGTGTTTTTCCCTCCTGTCTGCTAGAGGGGACCAACCAACATTCTTGTATAAGTTACAGTGGTGGGTCCTGAAAGCGTCTCCTGTAACAAAGCGAATAGCACTATGGTAAACAGAGTCCAGGAGTTTTAAGGTAGAGGGTGCAGCATACATGTAAACAATGTCACCATAGTCAAGAACTGACAAAATTGTTGATTGCACTATTTCCATTCGGTTTTCAAAAGTAAAACAAGATCTTATTCTATAAAGAGCACCCAGTTTAATTTTAACCTTCTTAGCTAGGTCAAGAACATGTGATTTAAATGACAGCCTATCATCTAGCCAGATACCTAGGTATTTATAGCAAGGAACTTGCTCAATATTAGTCCCAGAACGGGTGCATATCCTATGGGTGGAGGGGACATTATTTCTACCATTGGAGAAAATCATGAATTTAGTCTTAGACTCATTCAGCATCAATTTGAGGGACTTTAGGGAATCCTGTACACAATCAAAAGCATGTTGAAGGTTTGAAACTGCTTGATCTATAGAGGGCGCTGAGGCATACAAAATTGTATCATCGGCATAAAAATGGACTTTGCAATGTTCTAGATGGTCACAGATATTATTAATGTAAAGTGAGAACAATACCGGGCCTAAAATAGAGCCCTGAGGGACACCAGAATTAATTACTAGGGCCTCAGATGTAAGGCCTGCAACATCTATACATTGTGTTCTACCCGTGAAGTAGTTTTTGAACCATCTGAGGGAGACATTATCAAATCCCAGGGAGTTCAGTTTGCCAAAAAGTATCTCATGGTTTACTGTATCAAAAGCTTTCGACAGGTCAATAAATAAAGCGGCACAACATTGTTTCTTGTCTACAGCAGAGGCTATGTCATTTACCACAAGGGTTGTTGCAGTAATGGTACTGTGGCCAGCTCTGAAACCTGATTGAAAGGGGCATAAAATTGAGTTTAAAGATAGAAAAGAGCTAATTTGCTCATTTACAAAGGATTCCAACATTTTGGCTAGGCATGGGAGCTTGGAGATCGGCCTATAATTGTTCATATCATTTGGGTCTCCCCCTTTATGAAGGGGCACCACTAATGCAGATTTCCAGATGCTAGGAATGTAGCCAGAAAAAAGTGATAGATTAAAAATGTGGGTCAGGGGTCTGGCTATAATGGGGGCAGCAAGCTTCAAGAGACGTGGGTCTAACTGGTCTGCACCCACTGAGCTCTTCATACATTTAGAATTACGAAGAGCAGAGAGGACTTCATGCTGTTGTATTGGTCTAAAAGAGAAGGATGTGGTTGGGTCGGTTCCCAGTGACCTGGCATCAACAGTGAAGTTATCTAGCACTCCATCCGGTACATCAGGGAAATTAGAAAGGTCAAACAAAGTGCCGCATTGGATAAAATGGTTATTGAAAGCATTACAAACTTCCTTAGGATCATTAATTGCTTTATCTTCCAGCATGATCTGCTGGGGTAGTGTAGGTGGGGAAACCCCTTTAAGAGACTTAACTGTTTTCCAGAATTTTGTTGGATTACTACCACAAGCAGACAAATGATTCACAAAGTATTTGGATTTGGCCATTTTTACCAGATGTGTGCATTTGTTACGAAGGTGTCTAAAAGATTGCCAAGCTGCAGCAGAGCCAGTGGATCTTGCTAATGCCCAGGCCTTATTTCTATTAGTAGTGGCCTCACTTATATCATGAGTAAACCAGGGATTAAAACGATTTTTTATCCTACATTTCTTAAAAGGTGCATGTTTGTCAGTGACAGCATGAAAAACCGACAGGAAATGACTCAAGGCAACACCTACGTCCGGAATAAGCTCTATAGAGGTAGGATTGCTGGATAGCAAGTCAAATAAAAATGCCTGATCGTCAAGATTTTTGAGGGACCTTTTATAAACAATTAAAGGGGCAGCACCCTTTCTCCGTCCATCCCTGATGCAGCCCACTGGACAGTGATCACTAAAATCCAAGGGAAACACACAGGTGTGCAGGTAGTGCTGTGGCCTATTAGTAAGAATGAGATCTAACAGAGATGAGTTACTTGGGATTTTCATATTTGGGCGGGTGGATTCAGTAACCAATTGGGTAAGATTTGACTCTAAGCACAGGTCTTGAAATTCATTGGCTACAGGTGAGAACCAATCTAGGTTAAAATCGCCTAATATGACAGTTTCGCAGCTAGACACAGAAGAAATTTTTTCAGAAAGACTCTGTAATGCTTCTGGGACAGCAGAGGGAGGTCGGTAAACACCCACAATGACGATAGGATAGTCACCCAGATTAATATTTACGGCTAACAGCTCAAATTGGCCCGGGAGGGAAGTGGAGATGCGTACAGAACAGTTTAAGTTGTTTTTCACAAACATGGCAACACCACCCCCACGTTTAGCTCTATCAGTTCTAAAAACATTATAACCAACAATTGCAATATCTGAGTCCTTGATATTAGGATTTAACCAAGATTCCGATATGACAGCCACGTCAGGATCAGAGTTGGTAATCCAAATTTTTAAAAAGTCCATTTTTTGGAGCACGCTCCTGGCATTTATGTGTACAACACCCAGACCTTTACGAGCCTTAAACTGAAATAGCGAATCAGACACATTCACAACATTGGAGCAATCGGCACCGACAGACGCACATCCAGCCGCAGCATTGGATATTACATTGTCAACACCGGTTGGCCTAAAAGATTCAACCTCAGGGTTAAGTAAAGCAGTCTTGTGTAATACATTTGGGCATTGTTGTGGCCAAACATGTAGTAAGCCAAACATGCCTTATGTAGTTCTTTGATAGACATGTTCATTGCTCATGAAATAAATGAAGTAGATATTAAAGATATTCTACATGAATTGGGTAAAAATAAGTTTGATTGTGGCCGTCACAGAGATATGTAAATATCTATGATTTACATTACAAGGCTGTTGAGACCACAGAGACTAAGATTCAGGCATTTATGACAGATGACAAAATCCCAAAGTATGAGCATTGGAGCCTCACTAGCAGTGACACGCTAACGCCCCCGGCGGACTCTCCGAATATGGTGACGGAGGACGGGTCTCCTCCAAAGCTGTGGATGTTCTCCTGGACCCACTGCAGCGCGGCCACCTGGTCCAAAAGGCCCGTGTTTCCCGGGGCGTTCTCATCCCCAGTGCTGTGTAGGAAACAGAACAGGACAGCTGTAGGTGTGAGGGCCTGAATCTGAGGTGTACAGTACTGCAAACACACTGGAACAGCGGCTTACACGTTAGAAAACAGTAAAGAAATGAAGGGTTTTCTGTTGAAAGACACATTACTTTCTCAATGTGTGAAATGATGTGTGATACTTTAAAAAAATTAGATATTTTCAGTACTAAGTCTCATGAATAGGCGTTTGAACGAGGGCGAGAACACATCCAATAAGTGATGACGCTCATTATGAATACATCATTAAAAAGTGAACCAGTCAACATGGCCATATGTCTAAAGCAACTACTGTAACTGGAAAATAGTTAGAGGTTGCATTATCCTCTTAAATTAGGTTTAAAGTACAAATAGATGAATCACCTGAAAAATCCCAGAATTCCCAACCTGTACTGGATTACCACCACAACCACATTCTGATAGGCTGCCAGGACAGATCCATCAGTCATGGAAGCACTTCCCAAAGAAAACCCTCCTCCATGTATCCATAGCATGACCTGTGTGACACCGACACTACATATTACTACGGAAGACACTTACAGCTTGCTGCAGGGCTCTCAAGTTTTGAAGACAGGCAAGAGTGACATATCCCACCCCGCCCCCCCTGGCCACGCCCCCGCCCGCCCCCATTCCACCCGCCTCGCCCCTGCCGTATGCCCACAGACCAGCCCAACCCCCACCCCCCATATTATTAGTGTTTTGTTGTTGTTAATAATAATTGCTCAGACCTGCAGAAAAGATTTGACACATGGCACTGACAATTCAACCAATTACAAAGTATTTATTCAATTTGGGAGAGAGAGAGAATTATGACTTGTGTTGTTTATTGTAGGTGTTTGTTGCCTTTTTGGACTCTTTTATCATTTTTGGTGTTGGTTCCCATTATATATGCCATAGTCATAGAATTGGATGTATTAATTAGGAAAAATGGTATTCATGAACATTGTAGTCAACCTTATTCATTTAAATGTACCTTGACCTCTTGCACACTCATCTCTGCAGTCACTGGCAAGTAAAAGTTTTTGACTGTGCTGGTGACTTCAGTGCCTGCTGTTTGGCCTGATGCCCTTACTGCCTATGTGCCTTGTCACATCCCGCACACCTGGATGGGCACAGGAGTTCTCTTGGCGGCAGATAGAGCACCAGTAATATGAGCTGGTGCTTCCTACAGTAATACATGGCCATTTAGAGGTCCATTCACTATTAAAAGAGGTCTTGTATGTGGCTGCTCCTGGGACTTTTCTCCCTTTTGTTCTAGCCATCTCCTCCACTGTTTCTTCCACCATCTCTTCCACCGTCTCTTCCTCCTCCACCTGCACTGTCTCTTCCTCCTCCACCTGTACTGTCTCTTCCTCTTCCACCTGTACTCTCTTCCTCTTCCACCATCTCCTCTAGGCTCCTCTAATGTGTTTACGACCTTCTCTGGGCCTAATCTGGCCTTTTTAGGGGCCTTTCGTCTTTAGGCGAAGGACAGGATGCTTATTTGTTTTTTTTACCTGACATCTTTGAAAGACAGATGCAATGATTAATGCATCCATGGCCAGGATATTTATAACATGCTAGTATGCCTAATGAGCTCGCGATTCACAACTTCAGCAGGCGTGAATAGAATGTTCAAGCAAACACATTTACAAAAAATAATGCCCATAACATTATTGAATATTAAGGGCTGCCTAATATTCGTTCGAATTATAGGCTATATATATATTTTTAATAGGCCTACTCGAATTTATTATAGCCTATTAACGAAGTTCGGAGTCAAAGCTATAGTGAAAAGGCAGGCTGTAAAACTGTGTTGGCTACAAACACTCATTAAAAACTGATGCTAATTATCTAGGAAATATTCTCTAACTGCAGTCAAGTTGTCATTGCTTGTGTCAAACCATTGTGAATTTGTTGTAACATTAAAACAGGAGACGATGCTCGGAGCTCCAGTGGTTTTCTCAGGTAAACGAAATTTTCGGAAGATCAGTCGCCCGCAATTCCAGGATGCTTTATTTTCATTGGTTGCTGGATTAAATCTTACCCGCAAGAGATACGTTTTTTCTGATTGGCTATTGTATAGCCCATTTTTTTTAATTGGCTGATAAGTGGCACCTCACGGCAAAACTCGGGGAGACGTGCTTGATTCCTCCATGGTGAGGGCAGCGCGGCCAGGTCATGTTTGCGCGCTGCGTCACATTAAATAGCCTAGAGTTTTTTTTCAGCGTGAGAAATACAATGTGTGGCGGGAGTGCGTGACTAAAGACCGAAATGAGTGACTGTCACGCTCAATGCGTGACACTTGAGAGCCCTGGCTTGCTGTGTACGTGACCAAAGCACTAGCAACAATTTATGATATTCACCATGATAACAGAGCGTCAGTCAATACAGAACAGTCTTCATAAGTTTGAGGGCAACACTAATGATTTTGTAGGGACAAGGACATCAGCCACCAAAGCCTGAGGTGGCTGTTTTGTAATTTCACTTACAGGTAACATTGCATCTTGCGCAGGCTGAGCAGGAGTGTAAACATTGAGATATAGGCAGTCCTCAGACACCTCAGGGATGTCCACGATCATGCCGACCATCCCCAAAAGGTCTTCGGATAGCTGTCTGTCTTGCAAACACCTTAAGGAGACACCAATTAAAAATACATATTTTAGTAAATGTATGTCTTGCAGCAAGGGGGACTGTGATAACTGGGATGATCGTGTGTGGATAAAACACAAGCCCCTGGCCGAAATATGTCCATGGCAGTTTAATTGAAGTTTCAGCGTGAAATGTAAGTAACATCTGTTTATTAAAAAAAAAAAAAGTTTGGCTACATGTTAGTTAAATACGCACCGTTACCGCGACTATCACTTAAATAACATTCAAACAACATATTTAAACTATACTACTAAACTATACTACTCTGTAGGTCCGCCCTATATTTTTATTTTGAACCCGTAGGCCTACTGTCAGTATTAACTTTAAGGTTTTCTTCTCTTGGACATGAACTGAAAGTGGACACATGAAAGTGGACGCTTGATTAATTAAAAATACTGTGGATGTTCTAAGAACATATTTTCTTTCTTGTAAAAGAAGCTGATTTTTCTTTGTATCAGCCTATGCTTTGTAAACTGTGATGTTGTGCATTTCCATTATAGGTCTGTAGGCTAAATTTGCATAATGACAAGGAGATTTTTCTTTATAAAACACTGAGCAGAGGGCAGGGTTTATTCTTAAAACTTGGTATCCTCAATTTTCTTTTCTAAGGTTACATTGTGCTGTTGACTCACAGAATACGCTTAAGTAAAAGCCATCTTATTGATGTCTCTTTCTGTTGTCTTCATCTGCACATTTGGCATTTAGGTAATCCAAAAGTAACGGTTACATTACTTTAATATTGTGATACTTGGAATAGATTACTGAATAAAAGTTAACAGGTAATCAGTAATTGTATGGGAATACATTTTTAAAGTAACCCTCCCAGCCCTGGTCTTGCTTCATCACATATCATTATATTGATTTGCTAACACATTACCCGTTTTTGATGTATTAATACACTAGCATTTAAAATCCACTTTGTAGCCTACTGCAATTGTTCTGGTGCTCAGAACCTTGATGTGTATTCTGAGTGTGACCCCAACCTACATTGGAGGCATTTGGGTGGCATCCCTGATTCCCTCCCATCCTTGCACAGGTTGCGGTGGAGCCAGCCGTAGGTTTCCCACTGGTGGCTGGGCAAAAGGCACACTCAGGTAGGCATGAACCAAGGTTGTCTTTCCTCGGACACGGATGTAGTTCCCCTTAAGGTCTCCCAGTTTGGTGTGGATTAGTGGTCCTATGTTGATCAAAGACGAGGAGAAGTTATTCAGTTCATTTCCACTGATGTCATTGATAAAAGTGGCATTACAATGCATTTGTCAACATTCATTGCTGTAACATCATGTTCTTCTCAGCCTTTGCCATCATCTAGCAAACTGGAAACTGAAACTAGATTTATCCTCGCTGCATGTTTTCACCTTGATCGGCTGTTTGTTCCTATTGTAGCCAGGGGCGGCGCTAAGGGGTGCTCTAGCTCCCCCTGGATTAGCCATAGTACCCCCAAGAAAATAATGGTTTATTTATAATTGTTATTTAATTTCATTCTGCGTTATTTATTGTGTGATAATAATATTTAACTCACAAAAGAAATAATAACAGATTGAAATTAACAGATTGTTTTAGACACAGTGCAATAAGTGCACAGTCATAACCTTTGACCCAATTTTCACTTCAACCCTCCACCACTACTGAGGGTGCTAACCATGGTGCTAGCAGTATCAGTGACATTAGCATGAACGCTCAGGATGGTCCGAGAAGACCAAAACTCCAGAAATATTCACCTCGCATGTTTGGAGTCCAACAAAGGAGTTTTTGTAAAAGCTGTTTGGAACAGTTTGCGTGGTTGGAGTACAATGTAACTAAGGTATTGTTAGCTGTGTTGTTAGTAATGAAAGCTGTCTGATGTGTTGCATGCATCGATTGCCCTGTGTCGCTGAATACTCGTTTCGGTTGATTAGCAACGAAGATGCCCTTTTTTGCCGAAGATTTTTGACTTTTTGGCTTTTTCCTCTTTTTTGGATTTTTTTGGAGCCGCCTTAAACAATCAGAGACTCTTTAGAATAGGACAAGCAGTCTGTCTGTGTGCTAGGTATGAAGGTTCTATGTGATTATTGATGATTGTGAACTGAAATAATATATACCTTTTTAACTCATTTCTGACTCTTTGACTTAATTCTATCTGCTATTCCAAGATTAATTTAACTCTGACATGGTAGTGGTCACCTGGCGCCGAACTTTAACGCTCACTACCACAAGTGTTTTAAAGTAAGTTAAGTATTTGGGATTGCGGACTCTATAACATGCTGTATGCATCTTGTCAGTGACCGTCGCAAGATGTGCGCGTCCGTCGGAAGTAGCCTTGATATGATAATAATACAATCAGTTTGTTTAGCGCTTTTCATGGGCCGCAAAGACGCTTCAGAGAGCAAACATGTAAACAGATGATAGACGATATGGTGGGGAGTTGTTGTAATAGAGAACCATGTGACACATATGCTATTACTCTCATTTCATAGCACCCTCGCTAAAACGCCAAGCTCCCCTAAAGCACCTGCAGAAAAAAATGTCTGGCGCCGCCACTGATTGTAGCCGTGTTCGTTTGTATTGCATAACCACGGTCTTTTATTTGAATAAAAGTAGATGTCCTACCGAACATTTTGATTTCAAATGACACAAATGCTTATGTTTCTGATAGAAATAAACAATAACTTGCAAACACTAAATGGCGTTCTGGTGCATTAGGTCAGCAATAAATGGCAACATGAGAATTGCAATCCGATTAAGAGAGACTCTCTCACTTTCCCGACGACCATACTTACCATTATGTGCTGTCGATGAACTCAAATGTAGAACAAGTGCAGTGAGTAACAGGTTCAAAATAGATTTCATTATGCTAAGATTACGTTTGAATCCTGAAAGCTCTGGTCGTGCGCACCTTACAGAGGAGTTCTTAAGGACGCGGAGTTACTCAACAGCCCTAAAAGTAACTGCTCCGCCTCCAGACCCATATTTGGCAGATCTTTCTCAAGTCGCTTGGAAATGGGTAGCCTAGGCAAATCCTAAAAGGGGGCGCTATCGGTAGGCTGGCGTGTTGTGATTGCCCCTGTGCCCTTTGCCAAATGTTTTACTCCGATCATATCATATCAACACAAGGCAACAGACGGTCAAAGTGCTGAAGCGTTCTTAAAAACACTGATGAAAGGCATGATTTGGTACGACGGCACACACAACAGCTTTACCCACATCTGAAAAACATATAGCCTACACAATCAAACAGGTGCTCGGCGGCGACCTGACATTTACAATGACAATTATAACAACCTGTTTAATAAGGGCACGGCAGCTTGAATAATGGAAGTTGTGCAGGAAACGTTATCGCCATGTCCCTGTTGTAGTGGTCATCAGCGTGTAGGCGATGATGAGCTATATGACAAGGCAAAACGTCTGTCTGACCACTACAACAGGGACATACCGTTTCCTGCACAACTCCTATCATTCAGGGACTTTTTTTAGAGCAGAGATTGCTCAGCAGTCCTCAGTCTCCCAATTTGCCAAGATGCTGATTGTGGATTATCACTCTGTAACATGCACCTTCGGTAAGGTGTGCACTGCCCTGCTATTGTTTCTGACATCTATGACAGTGGCAACAGCCGACTGATCCTTTTCCAAATTGAAACCCATTATGACCTACCTGAGGGGCAGCATGGGACAGGAGAGGCTGAATGGGCTGGTTATCCTGTCCATTGAAAAAGCATATCATGCATCACCAATTTTATGTTTGGAAGGGATCGTTCGGCTTGCAGGTGTGCTGTGCCTCTGGTTGTGCTCAGTGACGTAGGTCTTGACGTTCAGATATCGTATCGTCTCGTCATGTGATCAAATAGAGACTTGATATTGGACAACAAGATACAGCAATCATCTCTGCATATCTGCATATGACAAAAATACCAAAGAAAATGAGAAATTATTTATTAAATTGAAGTTTTTAAAAAAATAGTTTCTATATGTATAAAATTGTGTTATAGACTGCTGATCAAATAGAGACTTGACATTGGACAACAAGATTGAGCAATCATCTCTGCATATCTGCATATGACAAAAATACTAGTGCTGTCAAACGATTAAAATATTTAATCGCGATTAATCGCATTTATGTCATAGTTAACTCAAAATTTTTATCTATTCTAAATGTCCCTTCGTTTATTTATTTTTTCCATCATTTATTTTTATTTTAATGCCCTTATCAACATGGAAAAGTGGATTGGCTTGCTTTATGCAAATGTTTTATTTAATTGAAAACCAATATTGCCAAACAGGGCGGTACAAAATAAAATTATAAAGTGCACATTTCAGGTAAACAAGGACTCAGCCTATAGTGCAGTTAAATCATGGCTTAATATTATCTTTTTTTCAAGTTTGCTGGGAACATAGCCCTCAGGCCTCTTATTTCAGAAACATTGAACCGTAACAGTTAGGTTACCAATAAAAGGTAAGCCTACTACTTCTTTGCTTTCAGTCAGCTGCCTGTTGACAGTTTCAGACAACAGTGAAGCTCGCTTCTTTTGCTCAACACAACTTTTAAAAGTAAACTTTCCATTCAGAAGCTTTTTATCATCCATTTCGCCGTATCGCGCTCACCATTCACTCAAACCGTAACGTTAGCCTACTACACAGTTTGCAAGGCCAAAAAGAATGTTAATCTAATTTTTTTTTTAAATCGCGTTAAAATGGGTTTGCGTTAACGCCGTTAATAACGCGTTAAACTGACAGCACTAAAAAATACCAAAGAAAATGAGAAATTATTTATTAAATTGAAGTTTTTTTTAAATAGTTTCTATATGTATAAAATTGTGTTATAGACTGCTGATCAAATAGAGACTTGACATTGGACAACAAGATAGAGCAATCATCTCTGCATATCTGCATATGACAAAAATACCAAAGAAAATGAGAAATTATTTATTGAATTGAAGTTTTTTTTAAAATAGTTTCTATATGTATAAAATTGTGTTATAGACTGCTGATCAAATAGAGACTTGACATTGGACAACAAGATACAGCAATCATCTCTGCATATGACAAAAATACCAAAGAAAATGAGAAATTATTTATTAAATTGAAGTTTTTTTTAAATAGTTTCTATATGTATAAAATTGTGTTATAGACTGCTACTGACTATACCCTATACCCCCCCGACAGACAGAACCATTTCCAGGGCATATACAGTGCCTTCCAAATGTCTTTACTGTTTATCCTCCTGGTCTTCCACTCAAAGTATTCACAAAAAGTAAAATTGTTGACAGAATTTTTTTTTATAAGAAATATTTTTCTCCAAAACATGAGTGCCACAATTATTGGCACCCCTAGAAAATCTTATAATTAAAATCTAACTGGAGTATATTTCCAGTCATGTTATACGTTTTTAAGTTCACCTGTTTGAATAGGAACTCCTCAGTGGTCAACCATGTCTTCCTGTTTCACTGGCGTATAAATATGAGGTGACAGGCCAAATTCCCTTAGTCATTCATCACTATGGGAAAAGACCCAAGAACACAGTGACGATGTGCGATGAAAAGTTGTTGAGCTGCACAAATCAGGAAATGTATATATATATATAAAAAAAAATCTCTAAATACCCATTTCCACTATCATGGCAAAAAGTTTAAAGCAACAGGAGATGTTAAGAATCAGCCTGGATGAGAACGTGTGTATACATTGACCACACGCACTGTGAAAAGGATGGTTCGACTGGCAAAAAAGAATCTCCAAGGATCAAGCTAGAGAATTGCAGAGGTTAGTTGAGTCTTGGGGTCAGAAAGTCTCCAAAACTACCCTCAGACGCCACCTACATCATCAAGTTGTTTTGGAGGGTTGCCAGAAAAAAGCCTCTGCTGTCAATCAACAACAAACTGAAGTGCCTACAGTTTGCCAAATGTTACTGGGACTTTCAATGGGACCGGGTTATATGGTTAAATGAGACCAAAATAGAGCTTTCTGGCAAAAAAACATCAAAGGTGGGTTTGAAGTAGACAGAAGGATAGTCATACAAAAAAGCACCTCATACCCACTGTGAAGTTTGGTGGCAGATCTTTGATGTTGTGGGCCTGTTTTTCTTTCAAAGCCCCTGGACATCTTGTTAGGATACATGGTATCATGGACTCCATCAAATACCAGCAGATATTAAATGAAAACCTTTAATATGACATTTAATACATGTCATCTTTGTTCACAGGTGTGTTTGCATACCGTCCCTGTAAGCTACTTGAGTTGGGCTGGAGTAATATCTCTCTCATCAGGGAGAAGCCGTCCTGTACAGTACTGGTAATGTTCGCAATGTTTGTGTTGATCTGAGTCATGATGTCAGAGTTGCGTCTGGAATTCTCCTCCATTAACGCCAACATCCGCCTCTTTATTTGTAGATCCTCTTCCTCTAGGGGGGTAGCCAGCACCTTCCTCTTGTGGTCCCCTCTGTGGTTGTTCAGCTTTGCCTTGGATACATTTAAAACAAAATCACATTATTATGCAAACGTTTAAGTCCAAAGCTATGTTATAAATTGTGTATTAAAGCACCTACACAAAACAAGCATCGGACTTTAAACTGTGTGCACATCAAACAGTAAGGGACATAGCATATAGCTAGCTCGCTAAGCTTGGAATCATGAGCCTACATGGAGCAAATCTGTGCGCTGCTTTACAACCACAGGAGGAAGATTATCTTCTGACTCTGGAGAGGACTGCGGCGAGTAGTCTTCGAGGTCCTCCAGGCCACCCGCTTCGAGGAAGACGTCGATAGAGTGCGTAGCAGGCGAGCCACCCCAAATCTGCTCACATAGCTCAAAATATATCAGCACCACCCGCCCATGGCCACTTCGACGGCCATCGTCCACCGCATTCCTATAGCTTTTACGTATGTTTTTTATCTTGGAAGTGACCTGTCCTTTTGATATAGTTTTCACATCGTGAGGGAAATCCTTCTCCGTCAAGTCCTTCGGGTATTGCGCCTCAAACAGGTCCGTTATGTCTTCGTACTTCGACTTGCAGGACTCCCAGTCGACATCCACCTTTAGCTTACTCGATTTGTATTCCAGGGTGAGCCGCAACAGCAGTGCCACCTCCTCGTCTGTCCACACCAACATCTTGGAGCTTTCCTTTCCGTTCGCCATCTTCATTATTATTATTATTATTTTTGTTTTTGTCTTCTTCTTCTCCTTCTTCTTGTCGTCTTCTTCTTGTTCTACTTCTGCGGAGTTTGTATTCGGCGCGCATGCTTTATGCGCATGCTCCTTACAGCGCCACCAACAGGTCTGGCAGATATAGTTCAGCGGTTTCAGCGTTTCCATGTGTAGGCGGACATTTCTTGAAATGATGTCGTATTCACGAGATAAAAAGAAGTAAAAGCCGGAAAAAACTAACTCATTAAAGTAAACAATGCGCTCACACAGAATACAACATCATGTTTTGTGTCATAGCAGCCACAACAATACACTGTGTAACTTGAATTTGACCTTTTGTTAACCAGCAAATAGTTCACCTAGTTGGCCCGCCACAGCCGCTGTCGCAGAACCCTATTTTGGGCTTAGCTTTAGCCGTTAGCCTCCGTCCGTATTACATGCCCAGGGAATTCTCGCACACCATTGTTGTGTGTGTTTACATCCCTCCACGAGCTACGGTCGCAACACCGTGTGACCCCATCTACTCCGTCATCGCTGGGCTCCAAACTCAACATCCTGAGGCCTTCATTGCAATTTCGAGTGACTTTAATCATGTTACTCTGGACTCAACTCTGACTGCTTTTCACCAGTTTGTGTCTTGCCCAAAAAAGAAAGAACAGGACAATTGACCTAATGTATGCTAACGTGAGGGACGCATATAAAGCCACACCACTCCCTCCCTTAGGGGAATCTGATCACAATCTGGTTTTCTTACAACCCAAATACACACCAAAAGTGCGCAGACAACCAACCACCACACGCTCCTTCAGGAACTGGTCTCCTGTGGCAGAGGATGCCCTCAGGGACTGCTTTGAGTCAACTGACTGGAGTGTGCTGCAGGACTCTTTTGGGGAGGACATTGAAGGGGCCACACACTGCACTACGGACTACCTGAACCTCTGCATGGACATTGTCGCTCCCACTAAAACGGTGCGCTGCTTCCCTAACAACAAGCCCTGGATTTTCTGCAATGTAAAACATCTCCTCAACAGGAAAAAGAGGGCATTCAAAGAGGGGGACCAGGCCGAGCGGAAGCGCATACAGGGAGAGTTGAAAACCATGCTTAAAGAGGCAAAGGACTCATACAGGAGGAAGGTGGAGCAGAAGCTGCAGGAGAACAATATGAGAGAAGTGTGGGATGGCATGAAAACCATCACAGGCTGCAAGAAGAGCAGCAGCACTGTTGAGGGGGATGCAGTGAGGGCAAACCAGTTTAACCTGTTCTACAACAGGTTTGATAACCCTGCCACTGGTGTGAATGCCTGTCTAACACCTATTCCTGCACCTCCCGCACCAGCTGCTCTGCCACTCTTCACAGCTGCACCCCTTCCCCAGGTGACTACACAGAGACCCCCCCCTCCCCCCTACCATCACGGTTAAACAGGTCACAGGAGAGCTGAGGAGACTGCGCCCCAGGAAAGTCCAAGACTTCTCAAGGCATGCGCTGTGGAACTGGGTGAGCCTCTGCAGCATCTCTTCAACCTGAGCCTCCAAAGGGGGAAGGTGCCTGCTGTGTGGAAAACATCCTGCCTCATCCCTGTTCCAAAGAAGCCACACCCCAGTGAGCTGAATGACTTCAGGCCAGTCGCGCTAACATCACACATCTGTAAGACCATGGAATATTTATCTGGTTCTACTTGTTGTGTTTACAGTTCACAGCTCCTGTAAATAGCCATTCCTCCCTGTATATATTTCTTATATTTTTTAGACCGTTGTGCTGTTGTGTTGTATTGCGTTGTGTTGTATATTTTGTGTAAGTACAATGAGAGCCACTTAACCGGAGTCAAATTCCTTGTTTGTGCAAACTTACTTGGCCAATAAACGTGATTAGCTAGGTTTCTCTTTCATCGTTGCCCATTTCATGCTGCCATTCAACTTGGCTAACATCCGACGGGTACATGGAACAGCTGTTGTCAGTGTGGTCATGTCATCCATAACCAGATGCACAGGTCCTATCCTGCAGCCTTTGACCTCCGCCGACCCATTAGATGCCATTATAATGACCTCAATTGCCATGATGAAAGGATGGTACATCCAGTCATGACACCACTCTCTGAATGCTGCCAGGATGTGGTGTAGTTACTTGTGTTAAAGCAGAATTGAAAATTCTTCAAATATGCCCTGACTAATGCAGAAATCTTCTCAAGGACCTGAAAGTAGCTGTTTGCACAACAGACTGTGGCAAGTCCGATCCAAAGGCATTCACGACATCCAAAAATACCACACGAAGGTCTCTGCCACCTGAATTTGATGCCAAATCATGCTCTAACATCCAGACAAACGTGGAATTCCTGCTTTCAGCACGGAGATATCCATCAAATGATTTGCTTTCAGATAGACGACCAACCTCCTTGCTACCACAACAAATAGGCCAAGTAACATTACTTTATTTATCATGATAAGTTATGTTCTGCAGTTATGTTCTTCAGATAGCAAATTAAGTTTGGGGATGATGTAACATTATATATACATTCTCATTATACGGTCTTCTGTAATTTTGGCAAGTAACCGTATAATAAGCGGATCAGCTTATTAAATCCCTTCTGGAAATCAGGATTCATTTATTTTCCTATACTGACCGGCAGACTATACATTATCCCTACCTAATTCCTGTTACAGTTGTACATTCAGTGCAATTTAGAAAACCTGCAAACTTTGTGCAAGTGTATTCTGAAACTTTTCTATGGTTTCCTATTTTTATTATAACGTGGTCGATATGGGACTCGAACTTGAGTCAGAGGGCTGTGCCAATTGATAGGACATTAATTTGTTTTCCTTTACAGAAACACATTGAGATTTAAATATAAAATAAAGAAAACAAAACATTTATAGGCTACAGGACAGTTGCAGAAGGTAAATGTGGGGGATTCAAACCCAAAAGTGATTCATAATAAGGATCAAAAACGTCACACGCTAGCATGTCACAACACAAACTAGTTTGAAATCTTAGCTGGGAATGGCTTGTAGCCACAACAGTTAACACGTGTTCGTCTCCCTTTATCATGGCCGTTTCCTGTTATCATGGCAACCCCACTAGAAAACCATCTTATTGGGCTGTGTGACGGAGCTATTGATAACAAGAGGAAAAACCCTTCAACATTTCTGACAAACAAAATCGGAGGTGAACCGGTGAGTTCCCGTTTCCTGGATGTTATGCAGACCAACTTAGCTAACATGTCTGGTTTATCCGTAGCCAAGAGCGACACGTGAAATACTCTTCCTAGTAGACTACAGATAACTGTACTTGTTTAGTTGGCGAAGTAAACATTTCACACATGCAACTGTTAACATAATAACCTTTGAAAGAGTAGATACAATTTACCAGCCTGAAAAACTGTGGCGATATGGGTAACGTTAGACAGCTAGCTGCTGGCTAGCTGTTGGCTAGCTAAGTAACGTTAGTCAGATAGCTGTGCTATGTAGGAAAAAAAAAACATGAAGAGTAGTGGACGTCAGCAATCCTGTAAGAGCGAGTCGCAAACACATTTTCTCTATTTCAAATTAAAGCCCTGTCTTCGATATGCAAACATCCACCTAACCTAGAATTCCATGTATCTGGCTTGAAATTATTTAATGTGCAAATACGTTCAATGCTATCAAGCGGGCTAGTGGCGCAATGGATAACGCGTCTGACTACGGATCAGAAGATTCTAGGTTCGACTCCTGGCTAGCTCGTAAATTATTTTCTCTGTCTGCTGAGAATATGTCAATCAGTGACGTGCGGTGAGGTTCGTGGCTGGTGAGGCAATGACTCTTTCAGAGTCAAATTTACAAATACATAAACCCAATAGAGTATCTAAGATCACCATTCAATTGGCAGCTTTCACATTGACTACTGGTTGTTTTTCATATCAGCATTCTTTACACACACATAGGTAAGGTGCATACAGTAGGCAGCTGCTAGCTTGTGATGAACTCATGTGTAAATATTATGCACTCGTGAATATGAACTTTTTCTTACTCAGTTGCACTAGCACCCTGAGGGTTTCTACCTTTTCCCATTATAATTTTAAGAGTTAAATCGAGGAGACTATAACATCAGCTAGATAACCAGCTATCATTTCATGCAAATTGAACTCTTCCGATTAACTCGTAAGGTTATTAAGTGTCCTTAGCTAGCTAATTAGCTATGGTAGCAACAGGATAACCATTGCAACCAGGAAACACAAATGACCTACAATTTAAGTTTAATTTCTCAAAATCAGCTCACCAATAAAAAGCAGTCTTGGGTTCAAAATGATCACAACCACTTGTGTGATGTTAAATGGCTTCACATAGACATAAACGCATGCGCAAAACCCAGTTTGGCGCGATTGCGCAATCCTAGGTGAGGCACTGCCTCACTAGCTCCCATAGACAATACATGGTGCCTCACCTGACCGCACGTCCCTTGTTTTCTCCCGTCTATTTGAATAGGACTTGCGCAAATTCATCGAATTCAGCTATTTTGATTATAAAAATGCTCGAAATGATTGGAATCATGCAGAAATTACACCTATACCACAGATTAGTAGAGAAATATGAACATTTATTTTATTTTATAATTTTTTTTTTTTTTTTTTTTACTTTTCAAGATGACAGGTGAGGCTCATATGACAGCACGTCCCTGATGTCAATGTACCAGAAACGCTACGATTGTATAAACCTGGAAAAAAAACTATTTTGTTTAACCAAAATTCACAAACATATATTTACTATTATTATTTATAATTATGTCATTCACTGTATATTGAAAAAAAATGGGTTCATTATATCACTATTATTGGAAATCAGTTTGGATAAAAATGCTAAATGAGTAAATTCAAATTGCCAAGTGCATGGGCCATGCAAACTATATCACTTGTCCCCAGATCAGCCATACCACAAATAAAACGTGAGGTCGCTGATTGTGTGTAAATTAATGTATTTCTTTGTAACACAATCATGTTCAATCACTTTCTGTAGACAGTCGTGAAAAAGCAATTTGAATAGGGAACCCCCTTAAAACATAAACCCTTCAAGAAGCAATGAAAGGTTCGCATTTATGGTAAGACAGCACCCTCAAGTGAAAAATATTGGATTTACAACGAATAGCAAGCAATAGACTACAACCTTGTAGACTGAGGACATTCCCAAAGCACAATGCCCTCCTAACCACTCTAAAAAGGCAAAAATAGCAGCTTCACACAGGGATATCCAAGCGAGGCACCAAACCTTATCCTAATGCTCTTTCATAATTGTAGGATTTGCATTTAATTTCAAGCACGACATCCCACTTCATATTTGCCTACAAATGACCACTCTATTTTGTCTCTTTACATTAATAACATTACCAGTGTTGCATAGGAATGTGCTTTACATTTTGCACATATATTCTGTTTCATATTCTTCACACTACACTATTTGTAGAAACATCATTAGCATCTATAGACATTTAATTTACATTTTTATGCCTTCCATTGATAAGGAATGTCTACGGAGAACATACTTAAAAAAAATGTATGTCCATATTAAGTGTTGTGTGGAGCTTGGTCAAATTATTACTGTTTGGATATGTGTGACTTTCAGATTGCGGGCGCTTCATCCCCATTTCCATACTGAGCGCCTTTCAGACCCAGAGAGAGTAGTTTTGATATTGTTTAGTAAAAAAATGATGGTGTGTGTTTTTCTTTCTCCTGTGTTTGTGGTTTTCAGGACCGGCTTCCTGCTGTATTTCTGAGGTATCCAAGCTGTTCTCTATGCAGTTCCCCTCTTGCACATGTTGTGCAGGTGTATTGCCCTCTTGAGGCCTCTCCCTACCATCGGACCGTAACTGTATTTGCCTGCGCAAACTCCGACTGCCATGGGAAATGTGACAGGTATTTTTCCTCAAACCAGATACTATGTTTTTAATCATATGAGATATGTTTTCTGTGAAGTTCAGTTAATGTTGTTAACCAGCTGTGATGGCCATATTTCTCTGGTGTGCCTAGCTGGAAGGTGCTGCGCTCACAGTGCCTGGAGTCAGACATCAGGTCCTCCACAGAGGGGGCATGGGTGGAGGCCACAGCTGGGCAGGAAGTGCCCATGGCTAGCACTGACTGGTGTGACGATGCCGACGACTGGGGTGTGGAAGAAGATAGTGGTGAAACATTGACCGCCAGTCAAACTCCATCTACTACTGCTACTGAAGCTGCTCCAGATGTCAGCTGCCAGCTACAGAGCCTCAGTATCAGCACAGTGGAGGACCCTCAGGTCAAGGGCCCAATCTTCCAACCCTTCTATATCAGTGTAGTGGAGGAGTCTGACTTTGCCTGGGACAGTGGCATGGAGCATGCTCAAGAGCTGCTGCAAGAGTATGAGCAACGAGAGGGTGCGACTGTGGCGGAGCTTGGAGGGTGAGCATCAGCTGATGACTCTTGCCCACTTTGGCGCTAGTCTCTTGATGGTTCTTGATTGTTCTTGGTTTCTTTCTCAGCTGTGAAGGAGGAGAAGGAGAAAGGTATGAGAAAACAGAGGCCAGACACGGGGATGCAGTCTTCACTGATTTCATGAAGAAGATCTCTCTATGTCCTGAACAGGTTTTAAGGTATGCAGTCACATTTGTCGGACAAGTTCGACAGTTCTACGTGTCGCATGTTTAAGGTTTTCATGCTTGCCACTTGACATAAAATGTTCTTTTCATATTACCACTTGATCTATGACAGCACATTCAAAAAATATTTTCCTAGCTATCGGAACTGAAAAATAAATAAAGGAATGAATATGTTTTGGAACAAAAATGTAATACCAATACAACAAACTTCCATGTTATTCTCCATTTTGTTTTGTAGATACTGTAGAAAGGGCTCACCATTGTTCATCTCCAAACCACCTTCTGATGTAAAGCAGATTGTTCCACCATGCAGTCACTGTGGAAGTTCTAGAACATTTGAATTCCAACTTATGCCAGCACTTGTCAGTTTGCTCCGCATTTATGATCCAAACTCAGGTGAGTGTCCTGTGGCTATAGGTTTAACTAATGGATTCAAAGTCGAATAACACATCGGATGTAAAACATTCTATATAGAACCATATTTAGAGCTTTAAGGCTAAATATAATTCAACTTTCACAACATTTTTGGCAGAGCATTTCTTCCTTTGCGGGAAGTTTTCTTTATTGTATTTGGTTAATATATGTGACCGATTAATGAATGCTGTCTTTATGTTAATTTAGAGCTGGCTGTGGAATTTGGAACAGTCTTAGTTTACACCTGCCAAAGCAGCTGCTGGATATCAGGCTCAAGTTCACCTATGGAGGAGTTCGCTTTTGTACAGGCAGATCCTGACCAGAAGCTCTTTAAATGACATCACTGTTTTATTGACCATCTGCCATCTGTCTTCACTGAGAAATACAACAATTATTGGTGACTCAAGGAACTTTTGGACTTTTTGCAAATGCATAAATAAATGAACAAAACATTTATAAACACGTAAAGCCAGTTTTGTATTTCTGGGTTATCTATGTCTGGGATTACTATTTCGCTTTTGCCCAGGTGTGCATATTTAACAATGATGTGTAGTGCAATTCATGTTTATGAATTTGCTAAAACAAGTATCAAGTATTTGATATTTCATTGAATGTTGAGATTATTATCACAAGGTAGCTACTACTGATAAAGGCTATAGACACATATGCTACACTTTTCAAAATGAAAACTGGATATTTTCCCTTGTCAGTATAATATGCACCTTGCATGATCTTTTGGCCATGGTGGCTACCTTCTTGGGTGTGAAGTGTAGAGATGATTTACAGCGCTGGAAAAGTTGCTAAAATTATAGGCATCCCCCCTTGCTGAGGACACGTTACGTTCATTTTCCAAAGCAGTTGTAGTACTCAACTCTGCCTCTCGCAGTCGCAGTGCACAGACAGAGGGCCGTGAAGCGAGCCTGCTCAGCCGAGCTCAGGCAAGGAGCGTTTTTCTCGCGAGGAAGGGCGCCATTATCGGAATCCCTACAAACAACACGAGAATTCATCATTCACACGGTAATATAACCCAATCTGACACAGTACATATCTCGAGAGGTTGAAGCAGTGTGTGCAACCTATTCGATGTTGGTGGTGGCTTGAGAATACAAATGCCAGAATCCTCATCAACCGAATTGAACTTGATAGCCTTGTTCAGGGCAACGCTACTTCAAATGAGGCCTAGAAACATTTGCTAGCTTGCTTACCTCTTTACATTAACATTAGTACTTGCAAGCCCTTTCAGCTAGTTGCTAATGTTAGCTGACTGGCCAGTGTTAGGCGCTTAGCTAGCTAGCTATCTCCAGCTATCAAGGAAAACATGACTGAATTTGACAAACGATATCCTAACTACAATTGGAATAAACTGCCCAATTAATAAGACGATGTCAAAGCTGGCAGCCTGCAAATGTTGGTTAACGAAGACCGTTACCCGATGACGAGTTAACCTAGCCGAGCCACGACTTTTACTGTGCTCGCCAGATATCAAGGCGGTTATGTGGCTAGGTTAGCATTGTATACCGCGAACGCAGCCAGATGGATCAGCAAGCCAACTTTGAGTTTTATAGTAACTTCGCTAGCTAGTGAGCCTCAATGGCTGCACTGGTAAAGTGATGGCAATAGATACTTGGTTGTATTCAATTCAGCAATTCACTGTCGGAGTTATCTTTTAATTTGAAAACACCAACCTATCTGGACTAGCTATCCGCGTTTAGCATTTAAAACGTGTCTGACTGCTTCCTAACATTTCATGCCAGATTTTGCAAAGCCAGATACATTGGCTAGCTCGCTATATCTTCTGACAAGGGCAAATTATACGACTCCGGTTGCTGAGTCTAAGCATAGTTAGTTAAGAGCAGAAACAACTCCATATATATGCCCCCCCTCAGGGACGAGATTTCATACACAACACCTAACCTTAATAAAAGACCGATGTTTTAGAAGTGTCGGTTACAAGATAACTTGACGCCTGCAGCTAGCAATGATCTGTTTGCTAATAAAGTCTCAAGATGATGCTCTGAGGATTTTGGCCAACACTTGGCATAGGCTCTACCGCTACCTTATACCTTTCTCTTAACTCCCAATAAAATGTTGCTTTGTACACCATCATACCATTTGCTGTCGTTTTTAGACACACCTCGTAATGTGAATATAAGTGGACTTGCAAAACAAGACCTCATTGCATTTTCAGTTATATGTCAGGTTTGACACAAATCAAATTCATATTTATTTATTTAATTTAATATTTATAATGTAATATGATAAAAGCACACTTTAAAATATATATATATATCTCAGTTGTGATTGAGGTCACATAAGTTTGTCTAATATTCACTTTTGATCAGATGTCAGGATGCAAATAATGCGTTGTCATATTACCCTTGGCTTGCCTGCTATCATCTCTGACTAATTTAATTTGCTAGTTAAAAAAGAAGGTGTGTTTCAGTACATCTCAACCACATGAAATTCAAAATCAGTAAATCAAGGTTATGTGCAGGCTATTAACATTTTGATGAACAAGAAATTCTGGGATACCTACAACAACAATCTCACAAATGTTTATTATGAGTAGCCTTCTTTTCCTGTTGAACAGAACTATTATGGGTATTACTTTTGAATGTGCAAAGGATACAAATAAGATAGTCAGTGTGTGCTTGTCTTAGGTCTGAATGATGGCAGAGCATGATTTGGTGGAGATGGTCCAAATAGCTGTGGAGGACCTGGGACAAGAGGACCAATCAGGTAAGATCTATCTCTGGTGCCAAACTGCTTTAATTTGTTCCAAGTTGTGTTGGCATGTTCTCCTTTCTAAGCACCTAAAATCGATTTGAACCAAATGGTGATTGGTGTGATGCATTTTCTTGTGGTTTGTTTGGTCTGTGCAGACGTTTTAGAGAACCATAATGACGACGAAGGGAAACCGGACAGAAAACGTGCAAGGGTGGACATCTCCAGCCAGGATGCCACTCTGAAGGTACACTCCTGTCTCACAGGAACACAGCAGTCCCCCTGTTCTCTCCTCACTACCCAGAGGCGAAAATGGGCTATTCCATTTGATGTACATGCACCTTGTACCATATTCAGAACTCTAGTCACATAAAAACCTAAAACACTCACAGTAGATATACTACAAAGGTTAAAGTGAAGAATGTTAACATTGCTTTTTTTTTTGGAGATCTTTGACAGACAGCAGTGCGTTTCAAACTTAACCCCCCCCCATATTTCTTCCCTCTTTACAGTCCCTGTTGTTCTCCATGAACCAGTCCATTTGCCAGAGGCTTGACTCCATGGAGGCCAAGTTGCAGGTGCTTGAGGCTACTTGTCGGGCCCTGGAGGATAAATTGGACTCTGTAGTGAACAAGAACCAGGGACCCATTCAGGTGCCCATGGTGGCTGGCTCTCCACTGGGGGCCACACAGACCTGGAATAAAGTGCGCTGGTGAGTGGAGTTGGTTGCTGGGTTGGGTGGTGCAAGGGAAGTGGGCTTCAAAGACAAGACTTGTCTTATAGCTCTGTGGTGGTGATTTGGAAAAGGTTAATATTCTATGTGAATACACACATGCGAAAACTTGAAAATATACAAACCTATCATCTCAATGTAATCACAAACCTACTTCTGTATTTAGAGCATTCAGTTCATATCTATATTGAATAATAATGTTAAAAACTTGAAATGAAATAGGATTGAAAGATACAGGACTGGCCTACTCTCACATGCACTACTATGGAGAGAGGCAGGCAGGCAGGCAGGCAGGCAGGCAGACAGACTCTCAAACACGCACAAGCTACAGTATGTCTCGATTTGCGTTGTTCTGCACTAACACTTGTTATTTTGAGTGCATAGGTGTGTTGTCACACCCATGATATGGCAACATGCAGTGTGCTATGAGTACCCGGATGGTGTGCTCATAACGGTCAAAAGGTTTACGTGTGAAATGCTTGATACTTCACACTCTCAATGGTTGCCATCTTTGCCACGTAGCAGAAAGGCAGGGACCACCAACCTCTTTTCCAACGGCATTCAGATGACTTTGCGTTGACATGGCGATTGCCATTTCCTTCAAGAACGATTGCATTCAATTCAACACTACCCTATCGAAATTCTTGCATTATGCAACTAGTACATGTACTGTACGCAGTGTACAACATCTAAGTGTACTGAAGGAAGTATCCAGAATGAAACAGAGTGACGCACAAACAAACACACACACACAAACACACACACACACACACACACACACACACACACACACACACACACACACACACACACACACACACAGACTGGTACAGAAAACATTAGTGTCTGGTTGATATAATGATGATATGATATACTCATGTTTCTGTCCCCTCTGTCCCCTCAGTGTGGTACCGCAGACCAATGTGATTGTAAGCAGTGACAAGCCAAAGATCCAGGAGGAGACCAGCACTCGTGCCTCTGAGTCTCTGGAGAACCTCCTGAGCAAGTGAGGGCTCGCTGCAGCAAACACACAATACACACACACACACACACACACACACACACACACACACACACACACACACACACACACACAGTTTCTCTTGTCACTGCAGGCAGGAAAACAACATGCTACAAAACACACACCAGTCATACTCAACCAGCCAAGCCTTTCAGGATCCTTTACCTATGTTGTGTAGTATATTTGCAATATATAATACGAGGAATGTCAACTCCAAATATTGCCATTACATATAGTAACATTGCCCAAGTTCAAGGAGAAGCTTTAGAGTGTTAGTACAAAGCAGGGAAGAGTCTTTGAGTTCATGTTGAAGGCTGAGGCTGAGGTTGAGCTAAGCCTCAGCTACAGAGGCGTGGACCCTGACCATATTCAGCAGTCTGTGTGTGTGTGTGTGTGTGTATGCATGTAAACAACATCATGTTTTGGTGGCAGCACGGTGGGTGGACGGCGTCAGAACACCATCCTGGTGAAGGTCCCGGTGCATGAAGAGAGTCAGGACGAGCAGGAGAGCGGCTCGGAGGCCAGCGACTCTATGCCCGGCAGCGGACAGGGCTCGGCACAGAATCACAACAACGTCACCCTCATCACCCTCAACTCTGAAGGTAAGAGCGTTCCAGCTAGGAAGAAGGCCCAGATTGTCTATGTGATGGGAGCCAGCGGGCACAGAGCTCTGCAGTGAGTGAAGCCTTAAGAGACGTGCTAGTGACAGGCGCTAGCACTTATGGGTTTTTAGCCTCCTCGCTCCCATGCACGGGGTTGCTGGGTCGAGCCCGGAGCGGGATTGTGCTTGTCTTCACAACGCAGGTTACATCCACACACCTTTTACATCCAACTCTTTAGATCCCCACATTTGAATACGCAACGGTCATGTAAAAAGCTTTGTGAGTTTGGTGTTTTGTGTTTTATGTAGGGATTTGGAGTGTCACACCAGCCAGTATGAAGGAGGGTGAATGCCATTAGTTTTCACTGCACAGGTCCTGCGTTTAACCTCTCCCAGTTGGTTGGCTTCCTGGTGAAGCTAGTTGTCAGTGTTGTTTTAATGCACCATGTGCGGCTGAAATTGAAACCTCGGATCTTTTCATCTCGCTCTCTCTCTTTCGCTCTGTTGAATTTATATCTTTCTCTCTTTCTTTTCATCTTGTTTCCTCTGTTTGTCTTGGACTCATCCATCTCCAATCTAATCACATCTGTTCCCTTTTTTTTTTTTTTTTTTTTTTGCTAGCATTCTGTATAGGCTGTGTGTGTATCCTGTGCCATGCTGTGTGTGTATCCTGTGCCATGCTGTGTGTGTGTGTGTGTGTGTGTGTGTGTGTGTGTGTGTGTGTGTGTGTGTGTGTGTGTGTGTGTGTGTGGCACTCTCTGTATTCTGCAAACATTTCTTTCAGTCCACACCTGTCCTTATAGTGAGTTTGTGTGTGTGTGTGTGACAGAGAGGGAGAGAGGGAGAGAGGGAGAGAGGGAGAGAGAGAGGGAGAGAGAGGGAGAGAGAGGGAGAGAGACGGAGCGGGTGCTCTCAGACGTTTCTTGATATGTGCTAGGGGTCCCATTCGGTTTCTCCCCACCCCCATAAAAAAAAAAAACCCCAGATGCGGACACCCATTTTAGGGATGTATTTTTAACCCCGTGTCTTGGCAGTCAGACAACAGACCCAGTGTGTTGACTGCAACCAGTGAAAGATAGCGTTATCCAGGCCCACCTTTGATGCAGTGGAAGGATCATATGGAGATGGAACACAATGACCTGTGTGCTAAATAGGATTTGCCAAGGGTCACAGCAGTGTTTCATGGTGGAATGGAAAAGAAGGGGAAATAAACAGTTTTCTGATTGTAGTTTTTGGTTTGTTTGTTCAGATTGTTTTACGAGCGTGCAGTTCACGCTGGTGGAATTTGCTTGCAGTACAGCATGGTGTTCAACACAACAACACCCACTCATAACAAAGCACACATCAGACATGAAACACGGAACACATGCTACATACAGATGTACTCGGAGTGATGTCATTCAGAAACCTAGATGTAACCAGATGTATAGGGCAAGGCCTAATGCTGCATTATGATTAATGCGATATTAATTCATCACTGATTACAGACAAGTTTCCATTATACGATACACCGTACCCTGACTGTGTGCATGAAGTGGACATTTTGTCTGGTTCCCTGAGAGAGTAAAATTCTATACATTTCCATAACTGTTAGTGTTTATTAATTACAGTTAATTACAGTTCGTCTCTGTTTTGCTCAGGTTGCAGCTGTTGAAACTGGGTGTTATCTAAATTGTATTCTCCAGAAACCTTTGTGTCCGTAACATTATTTTGTAGCATGTTTTTTTCCCCTGAATTATATTTGCTGTGGTTGACTGGTGAAGATGATGTTTTTATTCCAAAACTGAGGATATGTGAAAATAATTTAGTTAGTTTGTGTTAAAATGAAAGCACTTTTTGTGGGTTGTTTTGATTGTTATTTCTAGCAAATTTGGTCAGATGCGATGTGTTTTTTTTACATTAGCTGCCACAATATATAGTGATGCTAAATGTGAAACATGTTCAAGCCATTTGTAGACAGCCCCAACCTCAATCCGAGTCTACTTGCAGTCTAGGGTCATTAATTTGATAAACTGTACTGAACTTAAAAAGCCCTATCCTTTACAGCAAGCAAGATTGAAATGTTCTGTTTTCCAGGGTAGAATAACTCCGATTACTCAGAGCAATTAATTAAATTACCATGCACTCTTTGTGTTTTTAAACCATGAACTTCTGCAAGGGTCACACATCTGTCACAGAGTCATGTCGAGATTTAGTATCCTGCCATGCCCTGCAATGGGCACATGGTGGCGCTGTAGCACCAAGTGTCAGGAGATGAATGTTTCAGCTGTTGCTCCCAGAGCAGTTTTTTCCGTGTTTCTATAAAAACCTTAGCCAGCACCAACGCCATACTGTCTAAGTAAATGCCAAACAATTGCCAGGTTATTTTTTGCTGTGCCCAATTCCATGCGGAGGCAGTACAGTCCTGGTTAGCAAGTTATTTGCACACATTGGGTCCAGATTTACTCAGCGCTTTGATGTGCAGACTGTCTTAGCGTCTCATTGGTGGACGACTCTGAGTGTGACCAATCATGAGTCCTGATGCTGGTTTTTGCTAGCATGGAAACATTTAGCCTGCGGAGCTAGTAAATCATGCCAGTGCCTTTGATGGTTCTGCTGGCTGGCTGCCTGCCTCAGGGGCGCGCCCGCCTTTGGAGAGCCACAGTCCTGGAAGCTTAAGTTTGACACTGAACTTATTCAGGTAATGCCAGAGAGTATCTGAACAATGCGCTAAGACCCCAATGCACTTTATAATAAAAACGATAATAATATGATTTTATTTTTAAATATATTTGATAAAGGTGGACAAATTGCACAAAATGCCTCGACTTTAACCCAGCCAGTTAATCCTCTAGTGTGTTTGCCAGCAGGCTCTGTTGGTGTGTTCAGACAACTGGATTGTTACCGTTCAACCCTTGACTGTTCAGCCTTTATGAAAAAAGCATAGTGCTAGCATTGTCAGGGTATGACTGTAGGGTGGATGGAACCTGGCTTTCACTAAAGTCATTGTAGAGTATGACACAATGTCATTTTGGAACATTGCTGAAAGGCTCTGGCACCAGTTCCCTCCACAGTGCTGTCTCTATTTCAGTGTTTTTATTTCATTTGTTCCTTAACTACAGTGGATTAACTGCACCCATAGATTACTATGACCAAGTCAAATGACTTTGAATGTCTTGTGCTGAACCTTTTATTTGACTGTAAAACTAAAACTTGTAAAAATAGCATATACACCAGATATTAATATCAACAGTACTAGACTTGGACTTGGCCAGAGACACTTAATATTCCACCCGAATCTTTACAGTAGACCATTTCTCTCTCTCTCTCTCTCTCTCTCTCTCTTTCTCTCCTTCTCTCTCTTTCTCTCCTTCTCTCTCTCTCTCTCTCCTTCTCTCTCTCTCTTGCTCGCTATCTCTCTCTCTCTCTCTCTCTCTCTCTCTCTCTCTTATGCTGTATGTGTATTATTGATGTATTTGTGTGAGAAACTTAGTATAACGGTATAATACAGGTGTTAAACCTTAAATCTCTCTCCCTCTCTCTCCCTGCTCCCCCCCCCTGTGTAGAGGACTACCCCACTGGCACGTGGCTGGGTGACGACACCAACGCTGAGATGCGCGTGCGCTGCCCCATCTCCGCCGGCGACATGCTGCACATCAGCACCAACTGCCGCACGGCGGAGAAGATGGCGCTCACGCTGCTGGACTACCTGTTTCACCGCGAGGTGCAGGCCATGTCCAACCTCTCCGGCCAGGGCAAGCACGGCAAGAAGCAGCTGGACCCGCTCATGATCTACGGAATCCGCTGTGAGTTCCCGGTCAGCCCAGGCCAGCCCAGCATGTGGCAAATGTCCAGGTTTAGAAAGTAAACACACTTTTTGCTCTGCTCCACACACTGCTTCAACATTGATGCTTATTAATCATTCTAGAGGGGCACGGCGAAAATGATTACAGAGAGGAGGTTTTTCAGGACATGGAAGTGTATGACTTGGCAGTGACGCTATTGTGCAAGCATGCCTTAACTCTTTTATGTGTCTCTTAGACATACTTAAACGCCTCCTGGCTAACATACTGTCAGTGTGTGCTGACTTTCTAACACAAGGCACATGAAGCCTTATCTTCCAGAGGTGGGTGCTGAAGCAGAGCTTCACTGCAACCAAGTTGGAGCACACCTCATTGGAGTCATTTTGGAAAGGGTCGCCAAAATGAGACCAGTGACGGAAAACACCAGGCTGGAAGGTTT
>NC_045154.1:31572260-31576250 GCF_900700415.2 Clupea harengus
CCATAGGGTTAAAAACACAACACAAAATAAGCACACTAAATATCCACACACAGAACAGACATTTGTCTGTACCACACACACACCACATGACTGCAAACATCAAACAGGCCACTGATACGGGCTACTTATATGGACCAGGAGAATATGATTAACTGTGTGTAATGCTCAACAAACCCGGCACGTGGAAACCAAACATGTATTGTATTTACAATGCTAACGTATTAGATCAAAAATGTCAGGCAGTATCCAGAATCCATCCAGTGTTTTTTTTTGTGTTTACACAACCATGAGGTCATGAGTTTCCGAAAAAAAAAAAAATTGTAGGTACACTGGAAATTGCGCTCGAGTGTCCTCAAACTCGATGGTCCTGAAACTGTGGGAATTCTGTTTATGTCCAAACAACCAGAAGAAAGGGCCTGGAACTTTTCTATGACGAATTTGCTGGACACGCAGCGGGGAGCCATAACTCAAAGACGGCTTTTATTATTCGCTGAGTAGCCTCGCGAGTGTCCCCGTGTATCTCTGGGATGGTTTAGGGCGCACCTAAACTGTTTTTGACAGATTTATCGCCTTTTGCTGGACAATTTATTCATCATGTTTTGATTGGTGAGTGCGCAAAAGACTGAGAGAGAAGCCCCAGCAGTGGCCCGCGCTCACAGACGACTCACATAAAATGGAGCTTAACATCCACAAGCCAGAACTTACAAGCTGGAGCCTCTTTTGTTATGACTTTTCTGTACCATCGACACGGAACCGATCTTCAGACATATTTTACTATTGTGTCCTCGGCACAAAATGTTTTATAACCTCCCCCGAAAAGTTTCTTGACAGATTAATCACATCATCACGCTCGCTGGGGCAGGGATCCTGTTTTGATTGGTTGAGAGTGCCAAACACTGGAATGCAGGGAGAGAGAGTGAGACGCGAGAGAGAGGCAGAAGAACAGGGGGTGGGGGCAGGCAGGCAGACAATCACCCCGGTGGTTCCATTCTTATCACTTTTGGCAGTGCTCACACGTTTCCATGAAATGGTGCCTGTTACCGTTTCCAGCCATGGGAACCTGGGAGAGCTCCTAACCTTCATCATGTTCTCCTCATCTTCGCCTCATCAGCACAATCAGCACAAACCCCATAGCTGGATGACCTACGCTGGGCCGTGGGGGTGTGTGTGTGTGTGTGTGTGTGTGTGTGTGTGTGTGTGTGTGGGTGTGGGTGTGGGTGTGTGGGTGTGGGGATGCGTGGTGGGTTTGGTCACGTGACACCGAACCTGCAGGGATGTGAGGATGGTGAGGGGAACGATGATGATGATGATGATGATGATGATGATGAATATGACTAGGGAAACAAATGGGTATGACCGAGTGAGAAGACGAGGCGGACAAGTGTCCTCTGAGGGAGGGAGAGAGAGGAGAGAGAGAGGAAAGAGAGAGGAGAGAGAGTGGGAAGGACAGGGAAAGAGAGAGGAGAGAGAGTGGGAAGGACAGGGAAAGAGAGAGGAGAGAGAGTGGGAAGGACAGGGAAAGAGAGAGGGAAGGACAGGGAAAGAGAGAGGGAAGGACAGGGAAAGAGAGAGGAGAGAGAGTGGGAAGGACAGGGAAAGAGCACCGCACAGAGAAATGGAGAATGAGCCAGAAAGCGAAACACAGGCATGAAAGGCAAGGGTAACAGGAGGGAGTGAGGGAGTGAGATAAATGGACAGACATGAAGTTGAGAGTGGGAGGGAGTGAGGGAGTGAGGGGGATTGATAAAGAGAGAGAGAGGGTGAGAGTGGGAGGGAGGGAGGGGGATTGATAAAGAGAGAGAGAGGGTGAGAGTGGGAGGGAGGGAGGGGGATTGATAAAGAGAGAGAGAGGGTGAGAGTGGGAGGGAGGGAGGGGGATTGATAAAGAGAGAGAGAGGGTGAGAGTGGGAGGGAGGGAGGGGGATTGATAAAGAGAGAGAGAGAGAGTGTGAGTTGGGGGGGTAGAGTGACTCATTACTGGGAGCCAGTTGTAGCCTAGTTATTATACTCCTGATGTTATTGAGTATATTACCGGTTGCGCTTGAGCCTGAAGTTTACGAGCTCTGTTAATACATGGGAGGAAATGTAAAGCACACCCGTTGGCAGCTCACCCCTCCACTCACACACACGCACACACACACACACACACACCACACACACACACACACACACACACACACACACACACACACTCACACACACACACAGCACACACAGCACACGCAGAGAGATGCAGAGAGCTGCTACCGGAGCCAGGAGTCTGTCTTTCTCATACACACACACACGCATGCACGCACGCACGCACGCGCACACACTTTTACCGTCTCACACTCTCACACACACACACACACACACACTCACTCACACAGCACACGCAGCACACGCAGAGAGATGCAGAGAGCTGCTACCGGAGCCAGGAGTCTGTCTTTCTCATACACACACACACGCACGCGCACGCTTTTACCGTCTCACACACGCACACACTCACACACGTGCACACTTATATTCTCTCTCTCTCACACACACACACACACACACACACACACACACGCACACGCACACTTATATTCTCTCTCTCTCACACACTCACACACACACACACACACGCGCGCGCGCGCTCTCTCCACACTCGCAGACACACACCAACGGATACAGCTCTTAATCTGTAAACTGATAGCAAGAGTTGATGGAACACACTTGTGGTGTTGAAATGTGTCTGTGTTACTACTTTCCATGACAAGTAGAGGTTTGCATAGTATGCCATTGAATTTTACATGCCAAAGTGCAAACTCCCACCCATAGACTCTTAAATAACCACGAGTGCATTCACACACACGCTCACACATATCATATACAGTGGCAGTCCCGATGACACACAGTCGTACACACTCACACACTCACCTTTGTCTTCTCTGCAGATCCCCCAGGGCCACCTCCATATCGCCCAGGTGCCACAGGGGGAACAGGTCCAGATCACCCAAGACAGTGAGGTAAGCCCGCGCCCCACGCCCCGCGCCCCGCGCCCCACGCCCTACGCCCTACGCCCTACGCCCTACGCCCTGCGCCCTACGCCCTGCGCCCTACGCCCTGCGCCCCACGCCCTGCGCCCTGCGCCCTACGCCCTACGCCCTGCGCCCTGCGCCCCGCGCCCCACGCCCCGCGCCCCACGCCCTACGCCCTGCGCCCTACGCCCTACGCCCTGCGCCCTGCGCCCTGCTCCCTACGCCCTACGCCCTGCGCCCCACGCCCTGCGCCCCGCGCCCCGCGCCCTGCGCCCTGCGCCCTACGCCCTACGCCCTGCAGCATGCTGGAGCTCACCTCTCTTTGGTCTTTTTCACTCCCATCCTCTTTCTGTAAGCAGGTGCTCCAAAATAATAAAAAAAAGTTCACAAAACACAAATGCACGACAGGTACTATGTGTTTCAATTGAGTGACATTACGCGATTAAAGCTGGGTTTTTCTCCTCTGCTCTCTCATCCCAAACATGATGACAAATCTCCAACATCTGATCAGTCTTGGCACTTAAATTCTGTTTGCTGATGGATCACACAAAGGCAAAACGAGGGCATGCAACGCACGCGATCATTTCTCACTCCTGTCATCTTACATTTAAGTTTAGGTATTTAGCAGATGCTTCAAAATCAAATCCAACTTTTTGACATCAGGTCACTCGTCTTCCATCTCTTGTTTTCCCATCTGGTCCCTCTGACTCAGTGTGTTTGTAAATGTGTGTTTGTAAACGTGTCTCTCTGTGTGTGGTTGAATGCATACTTGCATTGTTCTGTACTCGAGTCTGTGGCTAGTCCTGCATGGCGGTGTATGGTCAGCACATGTGACCCATTCATCCCTTGTGTTTAGAATACTGTCCATGAATGAGGATCAAGTATTCATGCTTCTGTCACTCCCACTGTGCTCTGCCATATTTGCACACGATACCTATCCAGCTGGATTGGGGAAAACAGAAACAGTTGATTGGCCCTCGAGTCCGAG
>NC_045154.1:31576750-31604250 GCF_900700415.2 Clupea harengus
ACACATGTTGACTACAGGACAGGCCTGGGAATGGTGCGAGTGTTTTATGTGATTTGATTTATTTTTGTTGTGATTACTAGTGTTTCTGTGGCTGTGTATGCAGGCCTGTGTGTGTGTGTTTGCAGCAACACATCTGGCTTTAATTTGCTGCTGTAGTGTAGATCTGTGTGAGTTGGTGTGTATGAGTCGGCATATCATCTGTACCAGTTGGCCTGTGCATTGTAGCCATGCATTCATCAGGGACTGAATGGCTTAATGCATCTCTCTCTCTGTGGGGTTTCTGCTGTAGGTTAGTAGTGTACTTACGAATGTGAGGTGTGAATGCACTCCGGGCAGAGTTTTCGAGTGTGTGTGTGTGTGTGTGTGTGTGTGTCTCTGTAAGCGCATGAGTAAGGTGGACCAGATGTGTGCGCGTGTTTGAGTGTGTGTTGGCTCCAGCTGGCCCCTGGCTCTGCAGTAATGGGAGCCATAACGAGCCTGAAAGAGTCCAAATATAGTCCCCCTCCACTGAAGAGTGTTGCAGAGACGCCGGGAGGAAGACAGGTTTGTCTCTCTCATCTCCTCGCTGACAGTGTTTGCCCCGTTCTTCACTTTCTCCCTTTCCCTCTTTTCGCTCTGAATCACCCCTGCCTTTTCCTTTTACCTCCCTTCTCCCACCTTCTGCCCAGTCCTGAGAGGCCCAAACGAGTTCGCCCCGTGTGTTTTTTTGTTATTCTCTTTCCTGTGAGCTGAAATGGAGAGGGTAGGTCCAGTTGTGTGTTGTTTTTCTCAACAGTGTTGTAGAAGACTAGAGGGATGGGTGTGTGTGCGCATACAAAACTGAGTGTGTGGCAGTCCAGGTGAAGAAGATGGAAAGCACTGAGGATGTTTGGTATTGCTCTCCACTACCGTTTTGTCAAGATGGAGTAATTGTGATGTTAGACAGAGGTACACAGATTTAGGAGAGGACTAAAAAAAAAGAGAGGCTTTGACTTTTCACAGGCCAGACTAAAAAAAAGATACACTGGCTGGGCAAAAACCGGTGGCTTATGACCGGCATGTCTTTTTGCATCAGAAAGAGGTGCAGAGGGCACACCGGAACACAAGCTTGGCACTGCAGGTGGAGCATCCTCCTGATGTGTCCTTGTGTACCTCCAGCAGAGTGGTTGAGACAGAGAAGGTGATACTACACACATGGCCGCCTCACTCTGATGTCAGTCCCCCCTCCTCCTCCTCCCCTCAAATGTATATTAAAAGAAGAAAAAAAGAAAATAACCTCCAGCGTAATTAAAAGCATGATGAAGCCATCAACCACGAGGTGCTCTCGGAGTTCAAACAATAAAAGAGCGTTTGATGAATGAAATCTCGAGGGGGGGGGAGGGAGTGGGGCATTGGGCTGTTTCTTGTTTCTCGTCAGTTTGTTTGTTTGCGCATGGCAGCGCAGCATCTCGACTCCAGAGGAGCTTGGGCAGGTCCTTCCCTTTTCGGCTGTAAATTACAGCTGTTATTTCTGGCCGCTGGATGGCTGCCCGTATTTGATTGGCTGGTTTATGGATCTTGATGGAGTTTGGAGCTTGAGTCATAAAGAAGAAGGAGCTGAAGGAGCTGAAGAAGGATGTGGAAACCGAGCTCATTTGATCTCTCGCTGTGGGAAGGGAGGAAAGGGTTGGGTTTTGGGCCACAAGGGCTCTGATGTGGTGGTGGCGGCCTATCAGACCCTTCGCAGGGGTCACACATTTACAGGGTAATGACTTAATTAGCGCCCACTTCATTAGCAGCTTGCTGGGGGAGTTGGGCAGAGTCGTCTGGAGAGCTGTGTGATTATCTGCAGTGTCATGTCTCATCACAGGGGCTGAGTGCCAGAGAGCTGGCTGGCTGGCAGGCACTGGGCGAATGAGGAGCTCAGGGGATGTGAGTGTGTGTGTATGTGCGCGTGTGCGCGTATGTCCATGTGTGGGTGTATGTCTGTGTATGTGTATGTGTGTGTGTGTGTGTGTGTGTGTGTGTGTGTGTGTGTGTGTGTGTGTGTGCAAACATGACTGTGTGTGTGTGTGGGTGTATGTTTGTTTGTGTGTGTGTGTGTGTGTGAATGTAACTGAGACACTTCATGTGTGTTGACTCTGTGTGTGTGTGTGTGTGTGTGTGTGTGTGTGTGTGTGTGTGTGTGTGTTTACGGGTGTATTTTCCTGGTGCAAGGTGGTCACATAAGATCCAGATTTGGCCCGGGGTGTGTGTCTAGCTGAGAGACACAGATTGCAGAAGACAGAAACGCCGTCCTCCTCGCCAAGGACATCCGCCTGTTGATTTATATGGACTCAGCTGAACGCTTGTCTATGGTCCTGCTTGTGTTGTCCTAAATGAAAGTAGAGGATCTTGGTGTGCAGGGATGGGGACAACGGTCACATAATACACCCGTAAACACACACACACACACACACACACACACACACACACACGGGAGTGTCTCAGTTACACTTACACACACACACACACACACAGACAGAGTAGTTACACACACACACACACACGCATGGAGTGTCTCAGTTACACTTACACACACACACACACACACCGCGCATGGAGTGTCTCAGTTACACACACACACACACACACACAGACAGAGTAGTTACACACAACACACACACACACACATGGAGTGCCAACACAGTTACACACACACACACGCATGAAGTGTCTCAGTTACACTTACACACACACACACACACACACAAACGCACACACACACACATGCATCTGCGCACACACATTAATGTATGGGCGGGTATGGGATGGTGGAGGTTGCTTGTGATTGGGTGTCGGAGGAGGGACTGTACTGTACAATTGAGCGAAGAGTTCAAACAAGTTGTTTAGTGTCTTTTTGACCTCCCCTCGGATCAGTTTGTTCTGCACATCTGTCCTGGCCAGGTCTGCCACTGAGGCAGATGTTGTTGACGGCTGTGCAATTGGAGAGGAAGTCTCAACTGTTCCAAAGATTTCCTTTTTTCTTCCTCTCTCTTTAATACGAACCTGAATGGGTAGGAGTGAGGCACTGAAGCTGATGGGAAGCAGATTGCAGCTCAGCCTTCTCTGGTTTGTGTTCTCTCTCTCTCTCTCTCTTCTCTCTCTCCCTTCTTCTCTTCTCTTCTCTCTCTCTCTTCTCTTCTCTTCTTGTCTCTCTCTCTCCTCTCCTCTCCTCCCTCACATTCACTTTTGCTCTCCATGCAACCAAGAAAGCAAGGTATTGTGGGAATGGGGAGGATTCATTCAGGTCGAAGGTCCTTTGAGCTGTTGGGGAAGTGCAGATCGCATCTGTTTTAATGTCCCAGGCTTACAGTTACTGTACCTACGTGACTGTACAGTTCTTTACGCTTATTATGCGTCTCCGGATGACCTAATCCTTATGATTTATCAATGCTCGCAGGAACTGTTCTCAATCAGACACAATTGCGTGGGTGGAGGGGTTTTTATATCGTCCAGTTAGCAGAGCCCTTTATTATTCAATCTTGTAAGATTCTTTTTTTTGAACCACAGATAAAAGCTCAGCTTTATTCTTGGTTATTGAATCTAGCATGACTTCATGGACAGGGCTGTGTTGGAAGAAGGCCCTGGGAAGCCAACTTGTTTGCACAGTTGGTTATTGTGCTTCGATCGGGGGCCTGGCTGAATGTTTTTTGCATTAGTCCGCTGTTGTTTTGCTTTCCGTCTCCTCTCCGGTTGCTGTATCTCTTTGGCGGCCTGCGGGGCTGCTTAAAGCATTACAACATTAGAAAGATTTATTTCGGCTTTTTTCCCCCCCTTTCCTTCTCCTCGTTTTTGCTACTTCACTGTTTTTCTTTTGGTCGTCATAGCAACCAGAATACTGCGGCTGGCATGGTCTGTTGTATTTGCCTGATATTATTTTCATTTTCATTTTTTTTCTCCGCCCTGCGAGTCCCATCTCCCATCTCCCATCTCCCATCTCCTCCGCCCCCTCGCAGAACGGATCTTTCTGTCTGGCTCACTCTCTGGGTTACCCCTACAATCTGACTAACTAAAGCCGCTTGGATGATCCAGGTGCTCGTGTAAAATAGGTTTGTAAGTGTTTCAGCCCCAGGCGCTCGAGCTCTGAGTTGTCACAGGTATGATTCTGAGTTATCACAGGTATGATTCTGAGTTACCACAGGTATGATTCTGAGTTATCACAGGTATGATTCTGAGTTATCACAGGTATGATTCTGAGTTACCACAGGTATGATTCTGAGTTATCACAGGTATGATTCTGAGTTACCACAGGTATGATTCTGAGTTACCACAGGTATGATTCTGAGTTACCACAGGTATGATTCTGAGTTATCACAGGTATGATTCTGAGTTACCACAGGTATGATTCTGAGTTACCACAGGTATGATTCTGAGTTACCACAGGTATGATTCTGAGTTACCACAGGTATGATTCTGAGTTATCACAGGTATGATTCTGAGTTGTCACAGGTATGATTCTGAGTTACCACAGGTATGATTCTGAGTTATCACAGGTATGATTCTGAGTTATCACAGGTATGATTCTGAGTTACCACAGGTATGATTCTGAGTTACACAGGTATGATTCTGAGTTACCACAGGTATGATTCTGAGTTATCACAGGTATGATTCTGAGTTGTCACAGGTATGATTCTGAGTTACCACAGGTATGATTCTGAGTTATCACAGGTATGATTCTGAGTTATCACAGGTATGATTCTGAGTTACCACAGGTATGATTCTGAGTTACCACAGGTATGATTCTGAGTTACCACAGGTATGATTCTGAGTTGTCACAGGTATGATTCTGAGTTACCACAGTCCACTTCTCTCTGGGCCCACGTACCGTAACCATGACAGCATTGAGGACCTCTGGACGGTTCGAGTGCGGGTCAAGTACTCAAACATCCTCTCAGTCTTACTGTTGTGTGGATAGTGGCATCCCACTGTATTACAAGTCATCTTAGTGTGTGTACTCAAGGCAGTGTAAATAAGCACATGTAGATACGGATAATGGCTAGGGGGAAGGATGAAGAACGAAAGCTAGTGACCTGTAAAAATATATATATATATATTTACATGCATATGACATGTACATTCTAATATTTACTTGCATATGATATGAGCATTATACTTGCATCCTTAATTATTATGTTATTATTATGTTGTTATTATGTTGTTATTATGTTGTCTTAATGTGCCTTATAGGTACCTAAAGCCTAATATTACCATACTGTGCAAACTCTAGGTAGAGCAGATGATGTTAAAGCTGCAGATGAAAGTCAAGAGATGAAAATCAGAAAATGAGATAGCAACTCCGGACAGCACTAATGCGGTTTGTTTTTCCTTCGCTGTGTTCAAGAAAACCAACGGAAGGAAATCATTAACTGTACACCTGAAACCTGATGTTATTGGATAGGCCTTTCATGCCTTTATAGAGCTTTGCTGTGCCTCGTCAAGGGGCAGTGTTAGTGTTTGGGTGGAGTGCTGATGGTGGAGGAAGTTATGTCTGTGACGATTAAGTGGCCTATAAGTTACAGTGAAAAATAAAACAAAAAAACCGCAAGGGTGCATCTTTATACGACATGTATGTTTATATGTGAAATGAGATCAAGGCCGTCATGGTTTTGCTCAGTATGTTTTTCTTTGAGCTGTGTTTTGATGGTTTGTGTGATTACCCGTGGGTAATTATTTATATGTTAGGGGGACCAATCACAGACCTTTTGTGTTTGGTTGAGCGCGGTTCAGTGGGCTGGTTTCTTGTTTGGGCTTTCTTGCTGATATAAGTGCTGATGACAAATGGGCGCAGAGAGGAGAGGAGCTTAGGAGCTGGAGCTACAGCTACGCGCTAACAGGATGCAGGCGATGGGAATCGATCACCACCTTGGGGATTATGAACTCCACTCCAAAACAATAAATGCCTGTGTGTGTGTGTGTGTGTGTGTGTGTGTGTGTGTGTGTGTGTGTGTGTGTGTGTGTGTGTGTGTGTGTGTGTGTGTGTGTGTGTGTGTGTGTGTGTGTGTGTGTGTGTGTGTGTGTGTCCTCACAGCTGAGAATGCAAGCATGTCTCACAAGTAGGTCTCCAAACTTCTTTTCTTACCGTGCCTTTGACAGTTTGGTCAACTGCTGACCCTGCTTCCCAAGCTTTGGTTTCATTCTCATACTCACACTCACATAGATGAGCCATACACATGTATGTATCGATACACACACACACAAACACACAAACAAACACACTATTCACCGTCAGTCTACCTCCAGATGCACTACGGCTGAGGCCAAGGTACAGAAAACCCAGTTCTGGTTTGAGAGGGCATGGAGGTGCAGGACTGGTCTATAATGGACTGGACTAGCCTGGTTTTGGACCAATTTCTTCTTCTCACAGAACTCCCTCATGGTGGGAACACTGTTGTTAAACATGTGTTTTCTTCGTTGTTGGAGAACGTCTTCAGATGTTTTTCATGGTTTCTTTCTGATCTGATTTTCAATTTATTGTGGATTGGTATTAGTATACGTAGAGATAATGTTAGTTTGCGTTTAGCAAAACTCTTTGTGTGTGTGTGTGTTTGTGTGAGAGTGTGTATGTGTGTGAGCACACCATTTTCTTCCAGGGGTTGATTCCCAGGGACCCTGAGGACCAGATTAGTGGTGGAATGCGAAAGTAGAAAATGCAAAAACAACTCCATTGGCCCTGACTCCCCCGGATCCAGACAGAATCTTCTTTTCATTACCCCTTTTTTTCTTCTTCTGAATTCGCTTCCAAATTGAACAAAGGCTCACGCTTTACCGCCAGCTTGTCTTTTCTTTTTCTTCCTCCATCCTACACACACACACACAGACACACGCACACACACACGTACCGGTATCCTGGTGTTTAACAGACCCATAGACCCTTGATTAGTCAGATGTATGTCTGATGTGTCTTTGCCTGCCTTCTGTAACTGCTTGGGTCTGTGACTTCCTTATTCTCTCTGCGTCTGCACCCATCCAGAGTCTCCTAGTCTCCTAGGGTTTTCAAGGGCGACGAGTCAGGAAGACTGCCGCACCTAATTGCAACCATAGGGCCAGATGGGGGGCTTGTGTGTTATGGTTACGAGACAGGAGACACTGTGGCGAAGCTGGCAAAGCCAAAAATGTGCCGGGGGGAGGGGGGACTCACTCACATCAAAGCTAAGGTCATGCACAAAGGGAGTGCGTATGGTAAGGGCTTGTGGTTTTGTGGGGGTGTCTTTCATTTTTTCGCCGAGAAAGCAGATTCCCCCCACTTCCCACTAGGAAACATTGGATAGGAGGAATGTTTCAGTCAGCCCGTTGGTGCCCATCTGGTGTTTACACAGCGTGCCATGCCAGTGCCGAGACTGTTGAGGAAGGCGGGCAACACTAGCAGCATGGAAGAACCAAGGAGATGTTAAGGCTGGCTTACTAAAACGTCCTTGAGGTGAACAGCTGGTGAGGTGAAGTGATTCAGCAGGAGAAAGCCGAGACATGATGAGGAGGAGGAGGAGGAAGGAGGAAGGCCCCGTCATCCTGGGGAAGAGGGTCTGAATCACAGAAGTGTGCATTTGAATGGGCGGGATCCACTTATTGGACCCTATGCACGCGCACTCTTGCACAAGCGGTAAAGCGAGCGGTAAAGGTGTGATCAAGGGCACGGAGTGGTCCAGAACCAGGCTGAAGTTAATTAGTGAAAGGTTTCATTTAAGCCGTCTAATAGCATTGCTGAGCAATCCCTTTAAAGCAAACTGAATGAACAGTGACCCCTCAGCATGAACTTCGTCTTGGGAAAGAGAAATAAAAGTCGCGTGGAGCCAAATGTGGCGAGTAAGGGACGTGGCGAGTGACAGTCGTGTTGAAAACTTGAGTGTGCACGCTGGCACGATGGACCAGTTCTACTGTAACGTTCTGAGACGTTTTTTTTTTAAAAGCCTGATCGGAAATGTGTTAACTTTGAGGATAGCCGATGTAGATTAATTGCATCTCACAATACATACATAATCCGCCACTCTTACAAGAAAGGGAACAGGATATTTTTGCCAGATAGATAGATCAGGCTGGGCAATGCTAGTTACACATTTGCACATCGAAATGTTCCCTGTCAGAGGAATATGTACCCACGGCTTTATCCAAAATCTAACCCTCGGGCGGAAAGTGTCATTTATCTCTGGAGTTTAGACAATAGGGGTACTGAGTTGATACGATTAATCGGTTCTTGGCAGGAGTAGGAACAGCCAGCAATTTATCACTGTTGGGGAGGTTTATAGTGTGCAGGTAGACAGGTTTATCAATGGCAAAATCTGCCTCGCCCATGCGGTTAACATCTCTTTGAACTCAATCATTAGAAGATTCGGGGAACACCTATACTTCAAATATCAGCACGTGTTCAACAACAAGCCATCACTTGAAGAAGCGCAAATGGTTAGGGAGCAGCTGCTAATTAAGGGTTGAGATGAATGAATTAACTGGTGTGTGTGTGTGTGTGTGTGTGTGTGTGTGTGTGTGTGTGTGTGTGTGTGTGTGTGTGTGTGTGTGACTGAGAGAGGATGAATGATTCACCTCTTGTCATGGCATACCTTCCTTGATGCACATTATTCAGTAAAGGTGCTCACACTTAGGGGAACCATTGATGTCTTGAGTATGTATGTATGTATGTTTTGAGACAGACACAGAAAAGGTTGGGGGGGCGGTGGGGGGTTGATTGAGATTGCTCAACTCTTGGGATACACTTTGGGGAAGCATTTATGTCATATCTACATATGTCATATATACGTATCTGTGTGTGTGTGTGTGTGTGTGTGTGTGTGTGTGTGTGTGTGTGTGTGTGTGTGTGTGTGTGTGTGGTGTGTGTGTGTGTGTGTGTGTGAGATATATGCCATACAGTGTTAGGTTATGGATGCTACTGTAATATGGGTGTTAACCCAAACTGAAATATATCCATGTAGTCTGTGCACAGTGCAGGGAGCCACAGCTGGATTTCAATGTAATAAGACACGAGGGGAAACAGATCTACATCTGGGTGTGGCATGCTTATTAAAAGGACTTGGAAGTGGGAAAACCCTGTGGTTGAGTTTTGACGTGTTTGAAGTGTTGAAGGAGAACGGAGCTCTACACCACTGTGCTCAGGTGCGGTAGTGCCCCCACCACTATGCCCTGAAAGAAGAGGTTTCAAATCACTCACAATCACTTCCTCATGATATTTCCTGGTGTGACAGGGCGGCTGGGCTTGACTCCTCTTCTTTCGACTCTGATGTTGGTCTGTAGCCAAACCCGCAGGATCACATACAGGATTTACCCCCCCCCCCCCCCCCCCCCGCACACAAAACAAACTCTGTCCAAAGAAACAAAATGCAGAGCTTCTTTTTTTTTTTTCAGACCGTGGCAATGTGGTACCTTGATTGTAGAGGACAGGCACATTCATTTAATTTGCTTTAGTTTTTTTCTGCTCTCACAGAAGGCAAATTAAATATTTAGTTTCTACTTCATTTGTAATTACAACCGGTTGTAAAATGGCAGTGTTTGTGAGTGTATGTGCTCATGCTATGCGTGCCATGACAGCATGCAAATCCCAACAGTACCCTCGACACCATAAATCAGCCTCTCGCCATTACTTTCTCTGTCACACATCCATGCACACGCAAGAGCTCTTCCTGTGGATGCCCACAAGTTCCACACAAGTTCCCCACAAGTTCCCCACTCTGTGTGTGTGTGTGTGTGTGTCTGTCTGTCTGTCTGTCTGTGTCTGTCTGTGTCTGTGTCTGTGTCTGTGTCTGTGTGTCTGTGTCTGTGTCTGTGTCTGTGTCTGTGTGTGTGTCTGTCTGTCTGTCTGTCTGTCTGTCTATCTGTCTGTCTGTGTCTGTGTGTGTCTGTCTGTGTCTGTGTGTCTGTCTCTCTGTCTGTCTGTGTGTGTGTGTGTGTCTGTCTGTCTGTCTGTGTCTGTCTGTGTGTGTGTGTGTGTGTGTGTGTGTGTGTGTGTGTGTGTGTGTGTGTGCGTACACACACGCGCATCATCCCCAACGTGATTGCATATTCTAAATGCAAACACATAAACAAAGAAACACTGGCACAGGGGATAGGCTTGAGAGCGTGTGTGTGTTTTGTTTTCTAATTCCTGAGCGCTCACAGCAGTGGGGTTAATTAGAGAGCATGGGAGGACACAGAGAGGCAGTGAAGACTGATTTACAGGCCGTTTGCTTTTGGGGCTGATGATTCCCCCCCCCTTTCTCTCTCTCTCTATCTCTCTCTCTCTCATCTTTCTCTCCTCTTTCTCTGTCTGTTTCTCTCCGCTCAGTCTCTCTCTCTCTCTCTCTCTCTCATCTTTCTCTCTCTCTCTCTCTGTCTCTCCCTCGGAGTCATTGTGTTCTGAGTGGCGAATGTCGTGAATGCTGGGTGATGACTGAGACGCGCATCACATGACTGGGAAAGTTCTGCTGGTGCGTTTGAACTTGTCAAAGCGTGATTACAAACACACTCACGACCCCCCCCACCCCCACACAAACATGGCGTTTTCCCCCTGAGGGTCCTGATAGGCTTCGCTTCAACAGTAATATCAACTCGGATGAAAGCATACTTGGAAAAGAACAACAAAAAAAAACCTCCAAACAAAAACAGTGCTGCGTTTCATCATCCCTGCATTCAGGCAAACAAACAAACAATATTCGTTAAGTCCTAATAGTTAGTCTGACTATCCTAATAGTCCTAATGTCTGACCTGACAATTGTGCGTTTGTGTTTGTGTTTCGACAGGTTGTGAGGGGGCCGCAGCTCATCGCAGTGGCGTCAACGGATCCAGGGGCTGGGGGGGTAGAAGCCTCCCCCCTGCAAGGCAACGACATCCAGGTGCAGTACGTCCAGCTGGCCCCCGTCACGGACCACACGGCTGCTGTGCAGGTGAGAGACACAGAGACCCCCGCAGCAGTCAGCACGGCGTCTGAGTGGCTGAGTACTAAAACAGTGTGTTCCTGGGGCTCATCTGGTAGAGCCAGTTACTACAGAACAACACCAAGAGCATGGGCTTAATACCCAGGGAACAAAGATACTGATAACAATACATGGCTGCGCTGTATCCCTGCGGTTACCAGGCTTAGGCGCTGGAGGGGGAAACTAAGCAGTGAAGTCTGTGGTCTTGTAAATCAGACTTCTAGCCAGCTCTCGCAAAGATATTAGGAACACGATGTGTCTTAACCTGGCCAATACCTACTAAATTTTAATGGAAGGGATCTGTTCTGTTGTTTGGAATTTTGACCAACCTCCATTGGATGTTTTGTAGTCAATTTGACTTGCATATGAACATTGACGCATCAAACTAAGTTATTACCAGTTATTAAGCATAGAAAGTGCATGTCAGAGATTCAGCTGCCCATGAAATAATAATTACCATATATATATGGTATATACTTTAGTCATTTTCAATTTTGAAGATATTTCAGATGTTGTTCATCTAATTTCAAGAGGTAGTCAGAAAATAACATTTGATGTAAATAAAATCCCTAAATCTAATGTTTTTCTTGCTAATAATTTTGGTAAAATAAATGTAATTTCATGTGAAATTATGTTAGTGTAGGAAGAGGACTTAAATCGACATCCCCTAAAGTATCTATTACTCTGTTTCGAGACTATTAAGATAGCAAGCCATGACTTATCAGGGACTGATCGAGACTATTAAGATAGCAAGCCATGACTTATCAGGGACTGATCGAGACTATTAAGATAGCAAGCCATGACTTATCAGGGACTGATCGAGACTATTAAGATAGCAAGCCATGACTTATCAGGGACTGATCGAGACTATAAGATAGCAAGCCATGACTTATCAGGGACTGATCGAGACTATTAAGATAGCAAGCCATGACTTATCAGGGACTGATCGAGACTATTAAGATAGCAAGCCATGACTTATCAGGGACTGATCGAGACTATTAAGATAGCAAGCCATGGCTTATCAGGGACTGATCGAGACTATTAAGATAGCAAGCCATGACTTATCAGGGACTGATCGAGACTATTAAGATAGCAAGCCATGACTTATCAGGGACTGATCGAGACTATTAAGATAGCAAGCCATGACTTATCAGGGACTGATCGAGACTATTAAGATAGCAAGCCATGACTTATCAGGGACTGATCGAGACTATTAAGATAGCAAGCCATGACTTATCAGGGACTGATCGAGACTATTAAGATAGCAAGCCATGACTTATCAGGGACTGATCGAGACTATTAAGATAGCAAGCCATGACTTATCAGGGACTGATCGAGACTATTAAGATAGCAAGCCATGGCTTATCAGGGACTGATGGGCATTTCTATTAGCTGATGGTATTCCATATTCTTCAACTAAGTGAAGGGGAATGGCAGAGATGAATGGTGCAGTCATGGAAACTAAATAAATGGTCTTCAGGTAATGTCACATTCAAATAAATAAATCAATAAATGTTTTAAGAATGTTAAGGTCTTTCCTCACTGTCATGAAAATAGCTATATGGACCAGGAAGGATAAGATAGACATCTTGCTCTCATCTATTTTGGCTATTTGAACTCATTAAGGGATACGGCACATTGAACCAAGCCCTGAATTTAGGTGTTAAGACTAGGATACTTACACCTTGGAACCTACCTTCAAAGGTGTTTGGAAATATGATTTCATGAACCAGATTTCATGAACTTATTCTCCACGCACCATGGACTGGCTCGGTGTGTGGAAAATAATAGTTCCTCCAAGGTCACTGATAGTTGCAGGGAACTAGCGGATACAAAAAAAAAAGAATACAGACATTCTTGAAACGTGTATCACACAAGTCAACTGTTGTAGTTATGAATCATTCAGCAGTGTTTGCTGTCGGGATTTCAGACTGGTGTTTCTCAACCCTGTTCCTCGGGCCAGAAGGCCCAAACACCCTGGGATCGTTTCCAGCTTTTGATAAGGTAGTCAGACCCAGTGAAATAGATCCCTGACGCTGCGTCTGTGATATTTCATCGTCCGTGTTATATGAAATGTAATGGAAGGCTGTCCTGTTTCACCCATCATGTCTGCTCATAATCCCTGACGACGTCAAACCAATTTGCTACAGGAGGAAAGACAATTGAGCAACGCCACTAACAGACTTAATGGGAAAACTCCAGACAGTAGGCCTGGGGGAGACAGACTGACACGCATACACACACCTCCAGTACAAAATACCTTTTTTAACGGTGTGATTGAGAGGTAGCAGAGCGGTTAGCTGCCCTCTCTCTGTGTGTGTGTCGGTTCATGTGAACCCTGCTTCCTGGACGCCAGCCTAGGGCCCCTGTTCTCGCAGCGTTGTGTGTGCCATGAGCCGAACCAGGTCCTCCTGCTCATTTGGCCTCAACACAAACCACATCAGTTTGTTTTTGCAAAGTGTAATAAATGTCTGAGTGCTCGCCCTTTTTCTCTTTCGCTCTCCCAAACATCACCCCCTCCCCTCCCCTCCCCTCCCTTCCCTCACTCACTTTATCTATCTGCAGAAATCTGTAATCATTTCCTCATGAAGCCTTTGTGGTGTTTCAAAGGCACAGAGAGTGCACTGAGAAGTTCTGGACTCCATGGGGCAGAACCCACTGCGCACGCACTTAGTCCATACGGGTGAAGAGAGACTTTGGTGTAGGGTTTAGGATTCGAGGTCTAGATGACGCCACCGTGTATATTTATATAGTCCACTCACCCCCCCCCCCCCCTTTTTTTTTGAGACAAGGTTTAGAATTTGAGATTGGTTATCAATCTTAAGGTTATAAAGTGGTTTCACTTTTACACCAATACACAGCCTTTTTGTGTTTTAAATCTCCATTTCTCACTTTCTCAGAAACTCACACTCACAGTCTTCCAATCTCTTGCCTGCATCCTGGCAGACGTATACTTAGCCATAGTTAGGAAAGCATGCAGACTCGTCAGTGTCTGAGTGAGGGAAAGCAGTAATTAGGGGATAAATCCTAAGTCTGAGAGAGAGAGAGAGAAGAGAGAGAGAGAGAAAGAAAGAGAGACCAGCGAGAACGAAAGTGGCACGATGGTGAAGTCGTGCGCTGAGAGCATTCACCGCAAAGCCCTTTGAAGTGGCAACGTCAAATCTCCCAGGGTTCAGGGATGACACCACCCCCACCCCCCAACACACACACACACACACACACACTCACTGCTTGCCACCTTTTTTTTTCATTGCCTCTCTTCTTCTATGGTCATGTGAGAGTAGAATGATTCAGCTGCCCTGATAAGCAAAGATGCTTTTTTGGGGGGACTCCAGCTGTGGCCCTTTAAACTGGCCTCCTCCCCTCCTCCTGTTAGTAGTTGCGGGCGGCAGGTCGCACCCTTGGCCTACTTCCTCCGTGCACTGTTAACAGGACTCAGCAGTCTGTTTTTGTTTGCAGGCATCCTAAACGTGCCAGCTCTGTTGTATTTCATACTCTTCAGGCAGGGCATAATAGAGACCAGAAGGCCTTTCTCCTTCACTGTCTCCACTCCCGAGGGCCAGGCCCACAGAACTACCCGGTGTTCTAAGTCAGGGTGCTGACTACGTCCCTGTTTGTCTCCCTCCTGGCTGCTGGACCCTTGGAGGAAGACAATGGGCTTGTTTTTCTGTGGACTTGGATAATACATACGGTCCGAAGACAACGGCCCTTCTGTGTTCTGTAAGCCTTGCTCAGGGAGTGCTCAGGGTGTTTTATTGGTCTGCTCAAGTTATCGATGATTTGCCTTTTTTGCAAGCTAATAGGCCCTGATTCATTCCCCTACAGTGTCTGGACTTCTGGAACTGAGAGTGATGACAGGAAAATGAATAGAGGAGGAGGAGGAGGAGAAGAACAGCATGAGGCGAAGGGGTTGTTTGTGTTTTTTTTTTTTCACGTGCCTGGATGTCATTGCAGCTTTTGCAGCAATCAGGTTGTTTATGCCTCGGTGCTATCTCCTAATGTGTTTATAAAAGCACGGGATTATTTGTTGTCAGGCGTGATCGTTTCCACAGTGCAGGATCCCAAAATGCTTTATCCTTTGCATGGTGTCGATTTGTTTAGTTAGGCAACCGGCCTAACCTACCTATACTGTATATAAACTTAAAATCTCTATATATGGTTAACTTTGTGTGGCAGTGTGTCTTGGTCTATATATATATATATATATATATATATATAATATATATATATATATATATGGTATATTTATAATTACACTCACTCATATAGTATATATACACACAGAGGTAATAACACACATACACATACACACACACACACACACACACACACACACGATAAGGAAAAATCCCAGTTAGTGGCTTTCTATTTGTCTATTCACAGTTAAAAACCTCCCAGTGAAGTGTTGCACTATGGGAACCACAGCACACTCACTCTGTCTGCTGCAGAATCATGTGGTAGCATTTATACAAGCACTTGGAAATTACTTATGCTTTTTTATTTATTTATTTATCTCCGCATTTCGTTCTCTTTTTATTTAATAGTTTCCATATAGACGGCTCGGATCACAAAAACAGGGGAAAATGATTTCCGAAATCAGGAAAAGATCGGTTGCCTGTTCCTTTTTGAGAGCTTGGTGAGAGACTCAGTCTTGTAGGCCCCCACCCTTAAGCTGATTCAGACCCTGGTCACTCAAGTGCTGTCAGTGTCTGTCAGTGTTGGTGCAAGGTCTCCGTTAGTCCCCAGGAAAGATCGTGAGACGCCTCGGAGCATGCAGCTGCCTTTGGGGGGGAGCAAGGAGGAAGGAAGCCTCGTTGAATGCATCGGCTGATGGTCGGCTGACGGTAGCACTCCACAGATGCTGTCACTGTCTGACCAGGATGTGCGCTTCACGGGTCAGCGAAAGACACTAGTTCATTTCACCCCGGATCCGTTTCAATTGGGCTGCTAATGGTTGGTTCAGGAAGGACACCTACCGTGAATTCTAACCTTTTGAGATGACAGTGAGGTGTGCGATGTGAGTGTTCACCTGAAGGGGTTCCGTAGTGCTGTGTTAATGATGTGAGGCATGTTTGTCCAAACCAGCAATGTGTTTGTTGACTTTCACTCACATATGAGTGCTTAAACAGCTGAGTGAGTGGCGAGTTGCACTCACAGAGGTCTCAGAGAGGTAGGCTGCAAAGGACTGGTGCACAGCTGTGCTCAGGGGATTGTATGAGGAGCTCTCTGTGTGTGTGTGTGTGTGTGTGTGTGTGTGTGTGTGTGTGTGTGTGTGTGTGTGTGTGTGTGTGTGTGTGTGTGTGTGTGTGTGTGTGTGTGTGTGTGTGTGTGTGTGTGTGTGTGTGTGTGTGTGTGTGTGTGTGATCCTTGAGTGAGGATTAAAACTTGCAGGTGTGCCGGAGAGAGACTCTGGCTGTCCAGTAAGGAAGGAATGACTCATCCACTATGGTCACATGTCTCTCTCTCTCTCTCTCGCTCTCTCTCTCTCTCCCTCCCTCTCAGAGGTGACTCATCCTCTCATACCTCCCACCTCTCCAAGTTGATTACTTGAAACGCTTTAGTCATAATTCATTTCTTAAATTCCAACTTTAACCTTTTTGTGCACTCTGTCTTTGTACCTTTCATTTCTGTCTCTCTCTCTGTAGGCATAAAAGAAGAGTGAAGTTAACTGCAACAGCAATGCATGTACAGTCATGGACAGAAATATTGGCACCCCTGCACTTCTGTCAGATAATGTACCAATTCTCCCAGAAAATTGTTGCTATTACAAATGCTTTGGTATTCTTATGTTGATTTATATGGTTTGCATTGGAACAACCCAAAAAAGCAGAGAAGAAAATTTGATTCCACACAAATCTCCAAAAGTGGACTGGACAAAATTATTGGCACCTTTTCAAAATTGTAAGAAATAATTGTATTTCAAGCAATGTAATACTCCTTTAATTTGTATTTAAACTCACCTGTGGCAAGTCACAAATGCTGGTTATATAGAAATCACATTTGCAACCAGTTAAAACGGAGCAAAGTTGACTCAACCTTTGTGTTGTGTTTCTGTGTATACCGCACTGAGCATGGAGAAACAAAAGAAGAGCAAAGAATTGTCTGAGGATTTGAGAACCAAAATTGTAGAAAAGCATGGACAATCTCAAGGCAACAAAGGATTGTTCGAAAGGTGGATAAAAAACCTAGAACAACTTCAAAACAAATTCAAGCTGCCCTACAGACACAGGGTACAACAGTGTCAGCTCACACTATCCGTCGCCATTTGAATGAAATGGGACGCTATGGTAGGAGACCCAGGAGGTCCCCACTGCTGACACAGAGACATATAAAAGCCAGACTGGAGTTTGCCAAAACTTTCCAGGGGAAGCCAAAAACATTCTGGGAGAACGTCCTGTGGACAGATGAGACCAAAGTAGAGCTTTTTGGTAAAGCAGTTTAGAGAAAACGAAATGAGGCCTTCAAAGAAAAGAACACGGTTCCTACAGTCAAACACGGTGGAGGTTCACAGATGTTTTGGGGTTGCTTTGCGGCTTCTGGAACCCGATGCCTTGACTGTGTGCATGGCATCAGGAAATCTGAAGACTACCAAATAATTTTTGGGTGCAATGTAGGGCCCAGTGTCAGAAAGTTGGGTCTCCGTCAGAGGACATGGGTCTTCCAGCAGGACAATGACCCAAAGCACACTTCAAAAAGCACCCAGAAAGGGTTAAGACAAAGCACTGGAGAGTTCTGAAGTGGCCGAGATGAGTCCAGATCTTAATCCCATAGCACACCTGTGGCATGATCTCAAAACAGCAGTTGGGAGAAGGCACCCTTCAAATGTGAGAGACCTGGAGCAGTTGGAAAAAGAAGAGTGGTCCAAAATTCCAGTAGAGAGGTGTAAGTCACTCAAATATTAAGTTTAGGGTGCCAATAATTTTGTGCAGTCCATTTTTGGAGTTTTGTGCAGAATCAAGTCAGATTTTTGTTGTTCTAATGCAAACAAAATAAATAAACATGTGAATACCAAAGCATTTGTAATTGCAACAATTTTCTGGTTCAAGTGGTGCATTATCTGACAGAAGTGCAGGGGTGCCAATATTTTTGTCCATGACTGTATGTATGTCTGTGAGTGTGCAAGTGCATTTTGATCACTGTTTTTTCTCTCTCCCTCTCTTTCTCTCTCTCTCCCTCCCTCTCTTTCTCTCTCTCCTCCCTCTCTTTCTCTCTCTCTCCCTCCCTCTTTCTCTCTCTCTCTCCCTCCCTCTCTTTCTCTCTCTCCCTCCCTCTCTCTCTCTCTCTCTCTCTCCCTCCCTTTCTTTCTCTCTCTCTCCCTCCTCTCTCTCTCTCTCTCTCTCTCTCCCTCCCTCTCTCTCTCTCTCTCTCTCCCTCTCTTTCTCTCTCTCTCTCTCTCTCTCTCTCTCTCTCTCTCAGGCTGAGGGGCTGGGCCCTGAGATGGATGTGAAGGACACCATCCAAATCCAGCAAGGCGAGAACGGCGAGGTGGTGCAGATCCAGATGCCCGTGAGCAGCGTTGGCACGTGAGACCGCCGCCCCCAACCCTGTCTGTGGGCAGCGAGACGCACACCAAGCCAGGCCTCACGGCCGGAGCAGCTGAGGGACAACGAGGAGGAGGAAGAAGAGGAGGAAGAAGAAGGGTTAAGCAGTAAAACTGAAAATAACTGAGAATGAAGTACCCACAAGTCAGAGGTGCTTCACTTCAGCGCCTTCTCCATCTCCAGTCCTCTTGGCCCAATCAAAGTAGTGATCGTTTTCTATTGACTTTGTATTGCTTTATTATTTTACTAATAACTTGTCTGGTGAGCACTGGAACATGCTAGACCGAGGGGGCGGTGGCCGGCATTTTTGAGCTCCTTCATTGGCGGTGTTTGAGCGGGGCAGATAAAGCGCTGGCTCCGTCGGACGCCATCATTCCGTCAGCTTCACGAGCACACATTGGAGTCGCAGCCTCAGCGAAGTGCAGATTTGAAAGGAATTAAGCCTCTCCATTAATCTTTTCTATTTTTTTTCCCCTTGGAAAAATAAAAGACTCTCGCCAAGCTGAGACCCTCTCTTCTCACGCCCTCTGCCATGTGAAGTCTTATTTTGTTTGTCATGAAGGTCACCTACAGAACACCCTGACAGACAGTGTTACACAAAACCCTTTCTTTTGCTAGTATTCATTTGTACTGTCTTTTCTCTTTGCTGGTTAGATGTTTTTTTTTGTTTTTTACTGTTTGTGACTCATTTTCTTTTGTTTGTGTGCTTTTTAGTTCTCCGTAGCCCAACTGTAACGACTTGAGAGTGGTGAGCCACATAACATGTTTGTGTCCTCATACCTTAGTGGAGAACATTGCGAAAAATATTGGTTGGGGTTTAGAGTTTTTGTAGAATGCAGTTGACTGATAGAAAACATGATTTTGGTAAGAGACACTCTCTCGCACAGAAGAAGTTGCTTTGTGTTGAACATGAAACCCAGCTTGGTTTCTCATGCTATTGTTTTGGTTTGTGTGTGTATGTGTGCGTGTGAGTGAAAGATGTAAATAAATATCTATGGGCTGCTCAGGATTTGCCCTTCATTTACTGAGGCTGTTTTTTTTTTTTTTTAAGTCTGCCTGTCTTTTAAACATTAACAGTAGCAGAAAGAGACTAGGGCTTGTGGCCTCTCTCTTCTGCTTTAGTAATAACAGGACTGGGAAAACTGTGGTGAATCTGGACTGCTGAGTAATGTCGAGGACTGCTTTCAAGTGTACTCTGTGTGGTTTGAGAATTGTACATGCCACGTGCCTTTTGTCATCCATAGAACGTTTCCTTTTAGTGGGAAAGTGCTTATGAAGATGTTCAAATTCAGATTGTTTTTGTAAAGGTCAAATGCATCCTCTTCTGTACAGAATTCAGTTGGGCAGTTGAACACCATGCCTTATGACTTACAGTTATTTCCTAAACTGTACAGCTTAGTGATATGTTCCCAGGAAAAGTTGTTGGGAGAGATCTAAACAAATGTAATTCTTTTGTTTATATCTGTAGTCTAGATAAATTAGTGTCTCAGTGTACGATGACATCATTTGAAGAGCAGTTGGTTTGCGTCTCCCATTAAACAGAGAGTTTAACAAAGGCTGGCAAGCGAATCCTGCTGGACCTATGTAGATTATGAAAGTTCAACAAACAGCACAAGAGGCTGGCTGGCGGGCTGACCTCCTCGTCTGGGATGGTCTTCTTTGCTGTTTGTGGACGGCACTCCCCTCGCAGCTCAATCGAGAACATTGTTCTGGGGTCTCCCCTGTCCGGGATCCCTGAAGAGCTGAACCAGGCGGGGGAGGGTCCGCAGAGAAGAGCCTGTGATGTATACGGGACAGGCAGGAGGAAGAGACACTAATGGACTTCTCTGAAGCGCCAGGGAGATTTCCCACGCATGGTCTGATGTAATGGTATTTTTTGGAAGAACTGCAAGAAACAGTCAGGGCAGAAGTTGATAAAAACATCACCACTTCCCGTTGTTTTCACTCCGTCTCCCTGTCCCTCTACTTCTCTCTTCCCCCCCCCCCCCCTCCCTTTTTTATAGTTCCCCCTGTCTCTTGTTTTAGTCCTGTCGCTCTTTCCGTTCTCTGTCTACCTCTCTTCCTTTTTCTGTCATTCTCTCTCCCCTTGACAGTCTGTAGCAAGGACAATCTTGGCATGGACGCCTCCCCAGCCTTCTTCAGCCCCTGTCTCCCCCTGTGGCCCCCTGTTCTCTCCACCTCCACCCACCCCTTCAACATCCCAGCCCAAATCAAGAGGGACCTGGTTGGCTTCTCTTTCCTTCCAAAAGTCAGGAGGAGGAAGGCAGCGGCTTGGACTCTTCACTTTTTACAAGCTTGGGAGCAGGCCAGGGGATCGGGGCCGTCGTCGTAGCAACGGCATGGGGGCCGCTGGCGGCCGGGCTGATAACCGATGAAAAAGTGTAGCAGTGAAGAGGCAGGAGTGTGTGTGTGTGTTTGTGTGCGTGTGTGTGTTAGTGTGTGTGAGACCTGGACCTTCGCCGGACACACCGCAGAAGGGTGGGGAGAGGGTTAAGAGTTTACTCCTCTCTTCCCACCACCATTACAGCACAAGCCTGCACGTTATCCTTTATGGATCACACTTCAGCACCAGAGTCCAAGCCCCTCTCCCAAACTGAGCTGCTGCCCTGTCCAGAGTGGCGAACCACAGATAACTATTTATTTCAGAATTTCTGTTAAATTGTTACCACAATTGTTACAAAGTTATTGTTACAAAGTTATCTTGGGATAGTCAAGAGCAAGCAAACATATTTGGATTGAAATAAAATGACAATGTCCAGAGACCGTTATTTAAAAACAGAGAAAGTATAGGTCAATAAATCTCTTGCGTAAAAGTTCCCAGCCCTAGGCCCTGTCTCAAACTGAAAGTGGGACAGCTTGCTATACTGGAGAGCTCACGCCTGCATCGCCACTTTACAGAAGTGTATCCGTCGAGTTCAGCCGGGTGTCCACCGCGCGGCCAGTGGAAAGAGGTCAGCGAACTGAGTCTGTTTATGTCTGCGGGACTGCTGCGCCCCAGCAGCCAAGACATTTAAGCACAACATTAAGAGCTTAGAACCGTTCAGTTCACTTAACATTTGGTTTGAGTAATGCTGTAAACACCCCGATCTAGACAAGCACTCTGGCACGCAGACACACCATGCTTCATAGCTGACCTATAGCACCAGCACAGCTTATTTTAGTTAGGCCAAAGCAAATTTTGAGAGGAGCAATGTTTTTTTTCCCCGTTTATGCTTTGGAAAATAATGCAACATTGTCATTGTATTGTATTGCAGAAATACCCCAAATGTAGTAATAGGTTATATTACTGTCTAGTGTAGGCTGATCTTTAGGTTATACGGGCTGTTATTGTGCTATCATGTGACCGTCAGAACCAAAGATGCCATCGACATAGACTGATTGAAATGTTCCATCATCCCTCTCTCTCATAATATCAGAGCATTGTATTGCTCGGAACAACAGTCTTTTTAACATTAACAAACAATGTACAGACTGCTACATGATTGTTCCCGGCACAAGATGGAAAGGTGTGTTAACAGATACGTAGACTACTTCGGTCTTTGCTTACCGACTGTACCTTCTCAGTTTTACGTGGTGTTGAGTTGTTCTTCCTGACGGCAGTGCAGAGGTTAAGTGAGGCTGTGGGTGGGAAGGAAGGGAACCCCCGCGCGCGAGACGAACCGTGAGGGATGAGACAGAGAGGGGTGTGCGGCAGCGCCAGAACAGCACCGGTGCAAGAGCTTCTCCGGAACGTTGATCGACAGCACTGTTTACCTGGACAAGCGAGTTCCACCGAGTAACTTACGGGTGAGTACTTATCCGCTGCAGCACAGTCTTCCGAGAACGCCTCCCCGTAGGCAGTGTTATTGGGACGCACTTATCCGGCCGCTTGTCCTCACGTTGAACTTGAGAGGTGATGACATGTGGATAGAACAACTACGACAGGTTCAGTCGAGCAGAGCACGAAGACTGCCTAACTAGCTGACAGTTAGAGAAATACACTAGTATCTTTCGTCTTTTAGGTGTTGTCTTCTTTCTTCAGTGAAGCAGTGTCTTGAAAAGTAAAGAAGACATTTCATTTGGCAAATACTAACTTGACTTTTAAAGCAATAGTCTGGTTGTTGACAAGATGCTGTGTTTTGGCATTTTTGTGATGTGTGACGTTGATCTGTAGGATGATGACAACTCGGGCATCCTCTATAACAACTTGCAAACAGTACAAACACGACAAATAAAAATATAGCAATGCATGTTTAACCAGATGAAGAACCAAATTACTTATAATGAAGTAAAACATTAAATATCCAATTTTAAACGGTATAACAAACAATACGTTAATAATCATAGTGAACAAAAGATAGATGAAAACTAATAAACTAACGAAAGTCTGTACACACAAAGTTATTACAAACCTACAGTACCCTATTTTATACAAGTTTTAACAGCCATGACAACAGGTTTATAGCTTATATGGTCTATCCTGGGGGGGGGGGGCTCTCCCAACCTCTTTCCAATTCCGATCCTTACCCTAACCCGGGTTTGTACTCCTGAAGGATTTACCCTCCCCAACCCTCCTGCCCCCTGCCCTGGGGAGCCTGTGGCATGCCATACTATAATGAGATTGAGGTTTAGATAATTAGATAATTAGGCAGTGCATTGTTCATGTGAAATCTTTTTGAGGTGTATCTTGAGGTGTATCTCTTGTCCCTGGTATTGTGTCCTAGCCCATCAGACTATGGAGGGGGGGTGGGTCTGGGGACACTGGACACCACTGTTGAACGTTCTTGAGGTGTCGTGGGCTTAATTAAATGAAAACTGATGAAAGAAGGTGCCCACTTCAGAACCCCAGTGAAATGCTCACATAGGCATCTTTGCTATTGGTGTTGTTATTGTTGTTAAGTTTTAGTAAAGTATCGCTATGATGGCTGCCGTGCACCTAACCAGGTGTCCCCAACCAGTAGCATGAGGAATTTAACATATTTTCCTGTGTATAACACAAAGGGGGGTAAGGGTTTGACATTTCAAAGTAGGTTGTCATTATCTGTTATCTAAACTAGGTTCTGTTTAGGAGGATGCAGTCTTTTGAGGAGAGAGTGAAGCAGAGAGGGAGGATGCTGAGAACAACTTCAGGATGCCTCAGGCACATTATTATTTAGTATTATTCTAAAGCCGTGATGTCAGGGTCATCTTATACCCACCTTAAGAAGACAATTTTGTTCCCTGGCTTTGTTAACTTACAAACTCAGTAGAATCATTCTATGCCATTCTATACTGCTTCTTTGCAACTGGAAATCCTGACTTAATAATCCTGGGAAAAGCCAGTTACCAGGAATTTGAGCCGAGTGCCAGCTGAAATTTGTGCCAATATCTGTCAAAAAGGAGTGTGGATGTTAAACTGTTGAGGAAAGCTGGAATGAGGTGCTGATTCACTCTCATGGAACCCCTGTTGAACGTGCATTATTTGTAATGTGCATATCACAAGGGTGGGCAATGTGTCTATGGGCAGTATCAGTATTATATCACGGTATTTATCATCAAAAGTTCATACACTTAATACTATTTTATCTTTGTAGTAGCAACAGCACCAAAATTATGCACATCAAAAGTAAAAAAAGAAACCCTTCAAAGAGTAAGAAGATCAAGAAAGATAAAAACTATGTTTTCATGAACATTATACAAATGGAAAGTGACTTGAAGGGCTTCTCTAAATAAGCAGTTTCAATAAAACAATAATCACGATGAGGCCCCTAATTACTGTGAAATTTAGGTACTCTGTAGACTGAAATAACAAAAAACAGGGAACTTAAACTTCAATGAAAAGTCATCAAAATAGCCATTAGCCCTCACAGTTTGTAACCATAAACACCAGCCTGTTGACATGTTTTGCCTTGCGAGATGTCCTGATGCATGTCACAACATTCCCTTATGATGCTGATGTGGAGGGGTGTGTCACCTATCGGTGTTTGCGAAGCATCTTGTCAAGCTTTCCATTGTTTTACAAACTCGGAACAACACCAACATTCCCACCAGTGGCTACAAATATATTACATCCGTTCATTTCAGAACTTGTTCTTCAGATTATTAAAGAGTAAGTGCACCGCAAATTGTGTTATTTTAGCTGTAAACTAAATATGCCTGAACTATGATGAAACACATCAATGCTGCTATTAATACTGACAAAATTCCCATGTTTATAAAATCTGTATTTTATGGGATCGAAATGGCTCAACATGCCATCTAAAGATATTTAAATCCTGAACCGATGCATATGTACGACCATTTGGTTCATATCCACGTCTCATTTGGGTCTCATTTTCATGTGCTGAACGAGACTGATCATTCACAGGATTTCACTTACTCTATTTCTTAAGATTAGGTATCGATTGAAGCTCAGTGTTTATGTGGATAGTAAAATCCAACGCCATTATCTTCCTGGCACACAGTGGATACGGTCTCTCAGAAATCCAGACGCAAATAATGTCAATGTACCCAGAAGGAAGGAAGAGTTTAAAACAATGGAGAGCATGGAGGTTCCCATAGGAATGAATGGAGCTATGTGGAAACTAGGCATAGTATCAAAATCCTGCCCAGTCCTAATATCTACCAGTAAATCTTGCAGTAAAATAATGCTTTGCTGTGTGTTTGTTTAGTATAGCCATAACAGGACTGTTTATTCTGACAATGCTGTGAAATTGTAGGGGAAGACATTCCTGGCATCTTCGCAACCATGTCTTTTGGAGTCACAGCCAGCGGCCCTGTGCAGAATGCTTGGATCATGTGTTCTCTAACACAGCTCATCAGCACAAAGCTCATAAGTTTGACTGCATTTCTCTCTTCCAGTTCATGACAAGGCTTCATATTAAAGGCCACACCATGGTTAATATAGTGGCATTGACCCTTTTTTGAACGGATGAGGCAAGTTTTTATTGATGTTCTGAAAGCATGTTGCTTTCAGCATGTTGTTATGAGCTGCGTATTTTCAATATATTAAACTAGAGCTTGTGTCTAGAAAGAGAATTTGTAGACAACTGACTTTTTAGGTTAGTAGGTCACTGAAAAAAGTGAGTTGTGCCTTTGGTGTGATGACATTTGTCAGCAACTCCATTTTGAATTTTTTCATAGTCTGAGACGTCCTAGCTTCAGGGAGGGCGGTTATTGAGCCGGCGGCGGCGGCAGCATAGTGACATGGGAGAGAGACTGTGTGTTTGTTAACACAAGAAAGCTCTTGTGTGATGAAAGGAAATGATATTTTTTTTTTTCTCCCTCCTGTTTCATTGAACTGCAAGGTTGACTACCCACGGAAACACGTCCTTTGATTCCTGTCCATGTTTTCTTTTTATGCACAAAATTACGATAATGCCAGATGTGGCGTGTACTTTCTTTTGTGCCCCACTGGGAGCCAAGAAATATTTGATAATTGGAAGCGTTACACCCCACCACGCACACACACTCACACACACATCACTGGCAAAAACAGCTCCGCTGTGCTTTGGGGAAGCTGGAGTTTTGAAATATTTCCTCCGTCAGACATCATGAGTGACCCGAATCTCAGAATCTCAGATGTCAGAGAGGATTGGTTTGACTCACAGCCATTAAGGTATTATTCCATTAATGCCCTGGTCCTGCTGGAAACCATCCGAGCTCGCTGGCTTTTGTCCCCCGTTTGACGCAGGCGCTGTGCTGTGACCTCGGGGGGAACCGGTGCTAGCAGCGATCACATGGTGTCTCAGCACGCCATGTTCCAGACAGAACCAAGGGGTTGTGCCCCTGGCCTGAAGCAAGCGAGGGAGCGAGGGAGTACACAGTCCCTGGCCAAATGCAACTCACTGCTCATTTCATTGCTAACTGCCCATACCGTCTCCCTCAGGATGCTGGAATTAGGTTATAAAGAGTGCCAAAAGAAAATGAGCAGGTAGAGGAAGACGCTGCGGTGGGTGTGCTAAACTGTAAAAGGAGTTAATTGGTAGGTATGTCGTGTGGTGCTCTACTGTGATCTCTCCAGATCTATTGTGTGAGAGTGCACGTGCAGACTCAGACACACACACACACACACACTCACTCACACACACACACACAAACACACACACACACACACACACACACACACACACACACACACACTCACTCACACACACACACACCTATCTCAAACATACTCTTACTCTTTCTGTCACTTTTACAAGCACAAGCACAAACACATCAAACATTCAGAAATAATTATTATCTGTCTGTGTAGTTCATACCATCATTCTCTGTCTCTCTTTCTCCCACACACATACACACACATGCACAAACACAAACACAAACACAAACACATGCACAAACACAAACACATGCACATGCACATGCACAAACACATTCGTGCACTCTCACTTACTCTTTCTCTCACTCGGGTGTGTGCGGCAGGATGTGGATTTGAGGGCAGCATGAAGGGAAGATAAAGATTAAAGACATGAATAAAACTGAGACATAAATTGTGAGAAAGCTCTTTGGCATTAGGCCCAAAGTTTATGCTTTTGTAGATATGAGAAAGATGGCCCTGAGAATAGATTTGAGAGAGAGAGAGAGAGAGAGAGAGAGAGAGAGAGAAAGTTTGTGGAAATTGGTTTCTAGTCCATGGATGATTGGTTGTGCTTAGTCACCGAAAATGGCCAAGTTTACAGGAAACCTGGATGTGTACTTAACATTTTTAAAGCAGTGATGGATTCCCATGGACCCACAGCAAGACAGATGATGTGCTGTAATGGTGGACCACAGGCCGTGCAAGGAAGAAATTAAACGAAGAAGGTCTCAGTAGTCTCTTATTTTGTATTAATTGTTCACCAGAGCTAAAAGGATGTCTCAGATCGGATTCTTGAGCGCATTCTTTTTAAGCCCAGCCCAGAGTTGTCGAGCTCATCCAGATCCTGTCTCTGAACACAAGGTGGTTTCACTGCAGACACTGCAGATAGTTTGTGAAATGTCCCTGCTAGAGATGGGACAGCCCAGTGTAGATCTACCCCATAGAAATGTCTGCCCTGCACTGATATTAGATAAGTGGGAAAGTGCAGAACATTTGCTGTTGGATTATTTTTCAAGCTTCAGACAC